>NC_041408.2:44366981-44579481 GCF_900747795.2 Erpetoichthys calabaricus | reverse complement strand
GCCTTGCTGGGTGCTGTGGGTACCATCATGTGACACTGCTGGGAGACATGGGGATTTTTATTTTCCCTGTAGCCCAGAAGTACTCCCAAGTCACGGGGACGGAAGAACAGAAGTAATTCCGGGCTGAAGAAAAATATGTCTTTATCCGACCTGAAAGTGCTATTGAATCACATGAACAGAAGGACAGGAGCACTTCTGGATCAAGGACTATTTAAAGGACTGGTGCAGACCTAGCAGGCTGAGCCGGAGTTGGGAGGGAGTGTGACGAAGCTGCTGGGAGGAGAGGAGGATTGATTTGTTATATATTTGATTATTGATTTATTGTTTATTGGGGGTGATTGTGGTGTCTACTGTGGCACAATCTTTAGTTAAGAAAATAATTAAAAGTACTATTAGTGCTTTTACCTGGTGTCTTGAACGTTTTGTCTGCGTGGTTTGAGGAGCGACAGCGCCCTCTAGTGTCACAGTGGCATAGTCGGCAGGATTTTCTGACCGTCTGTTTGGCAGAAAACCTGAAGAAAAATTTTTTTCTGTGCACACAACCCGCAAGACAGCATCACGACATGCAGAAACCCACCAAAACCTGTTCGCCGGTCCGTCATGGGAAAGAAAAAGGCAAAGCAGACCGACAACACAAGGGGAAGTCAAGCACTCAACGTTGCCTGCATTTACGATGAGATAAGGAGTGGCTACACGTATCGGGAGAAACTTCCGGATGATGGTGTCCAAGACGAGGTATTTGCTGGAGAAGGAATTGAGAACATTTTTAAAGTAATGCACTTTGTCTCGTGCTCATACCTCATAGAAGGAGATCATCTGAAGATTTTGCGAGAGACAGGAGACAATCCCGAAGACGGTAGTGCGCTTTCCAAGGATTGTACGAGTGCTGAAGACTTCCGCCTACAGTTTGCCGGCAAGGGACACGTGACCTACCCCGAGGAATTGTGGGAAGGAGAAGGTCCACGTCCTGCTGCATCCTACTTTGCCCACGAAATGATGGACTTGGACTTTCTGAAGGGGAAGGGGGAGGCGAACAAGGCATCGCTCACCCCATATAAAGGTAAGAAGGTCCGGGACATGACTAATCGATCCACCGCTAAATTAAAACAGTCGTATCACAGTCAGCCATTAGCCACATTCCGGAACTCCAATTCCCAGCCGCCCTTGCGAGACCCAACAGAGCATGCGCCAGAAACAGGCGTGCTCATTGGCTCATGGCCGGGAGGTAGGGCTTATGATGGCTCGAGCCCACCTCCGGCCGATTCAAATAATAATATTGACATGTGGGAGCTGGAAAGTCTGATCCAGACCGTACAAAGTTTCTTGCAAGTTGTAACGTCAATTAAGAAGATAGTGGAGGAGCTGGGAGCAGCGGCCGAAACGCCTTTGAAACGGGTCAAAGAATACCTGCGGCGATTTGGTCGAGGGCTTCCCAAGATGATTAATTCGAAGGTACAGGTAAGTGTTACCGGTACCGTACAGGAAAGAGGGACACAGAGTGAAACGGGCCCGTGATTAATTAGTAGTGGGTGCCAAGTAACCTTGAGCTCTACAAAAGAGACGGGAATGATGACTGAGTGTCCGGTGGAAGGATCGAATGAGCCAGAGCAGCGGGATAGTGCTACCTCCCAGAGCGATGCGATCCCTAAGACATTGGCAGCCAGAAGCACATATCAATTGCTTGGGGCCAAGTATCTACACTGCTTTAAAATACCAGATTATAAAGAGAATGTTATATACAGTAGGTAACACTGTTAACACTATATCTATAAAACTTATGTCATGGAAAGGGTCGTACAGTTCAGGGTGGGGGGCATAATTTATAACTTCACCTAGGGCAGCAAACATGCTAAAGCCAGTAACCTTATGACTTGTGAATTGAAACTGTCCCTGAATCTACTAATGTGTGTGTGTGAATGATCCTGTACCATATCCCAAAAGAGAAGAGTTAGAAAAGTGTCTGTGCCAAATGGCAGAGATCTTTAATTACACTGTTTGCCTTTAGAAGACAGCCAGTATTGTATATAGCCTTAAGAGGGGGCAGCTCAGCACTGGCAATCTTCTTTGCCAACTTCACTGTTTTCTGCAGGGCTTTATGATCTAGAGCCAAGCAGGTGCTGTAAGAGGATATGACGCAGGCAGTGAGAATTGACTCCACTCTTCATGAGAAGAAATGGAGGCATGTGAGGTGTGTTCAGATGTCTGAGGAGCTGGAGGTGGTAAGGAATACTTTTGACAAGAGATCAAATGTGTCATACCCACTTCAGTTTGTCAGTGATGGTCACTCCAAGATATTTAAAGCTGCTCACCCATTCAACAGCATCCTCTCCAAAGTAGATGCCAGTGTGATCTACCGTTGGCTTCCTAAAGTCTATGATTCTCACTTTACTTTTCAGGACATTAAGGGTGAGATTATTATCCTGTCATCATTGAGTTAGTAGGCAGAACTGTTCTCAAAACCAGTACACTATAAGTTTCCATAATGTGAAAGCCTTCGATGTTGGTCTTTTCTCATTAATCTTATCCACTGCCCTGTGTTTTGCTACATTCTGATGTGAAGAATAAATAAACTTTTATGATCATATTTTACTGAACAGCATTCTCAAGATTGCCCTGAGAGGATATGTACTGTGTAATTCCATCATTCACTAAACAAGAGTGGAGTTAGAAGTCAGGTCTTCTTAAACATCAGCAGGCTTTTAGGGAAAACCATCAAACCTACACTGCTATACTTAAACAGGTTTAGGTCCATTCTATAGAAAAGTGGTTAACCCCGAATGTCTCTCAGGAAATAGTTGATATGATCCAATGTCCAACCCTAATAATACTTGGGACAGCATTCTGCTGCCATCTAGTGGATACAATAATTTATATGTGTGTTTTTATATAGCACCTTTCACATGCTCAAAGCGCTTCACAGAAACTCAGAACGAACAACAGGGCATATATAATATTTGCATAAAACACTAAATAAAAATAAATATACAATATAGAAGACATTGAAATAGAATAAAAGACAATAAACTGGAATAAAATACAAAAATACAAAATACTACAAGAAAACCCTGAACAAATAACATACATTGTATACCATTAAAAATCATCCTGAGCACTATGGACAGATCTTAAACTGAAAAAAGTGTCAGGATGTAAGTTCAATACCTTCCTGAACAAATGAGTTTTAAGTTGTTTTTTTTAAAAGAAAATATTGAGTTAGCTGATCTCATTAATTTAGGGAAGTTGTTCCAAGTGTGGGCTTGGTGCAATTAGGTGTGTCGCAAAAAGCCCAAAATGATTGTGGTCAGGTACAAAGACCAGAAAGCTGTTAGACACCTAAGCACTGTTCACACTATTGCTCATGTCAGAGATAATGTGGAAGTCACTAAGCCCCGCATTGTGGTACCCTATAACAATACAAGGAGCATATTGATCATGCAGATCAGGCACATTCTACCCTCTCTTGAGCAAGCAACAGGAAAAATATTACAAGAAAAAGAGAGCAAATTAAACTTGTTTCTATTGTCCTGATTGTGACATTGGGCTCTGCAATGGTAATTGTTTCAAAACATATCACACAAAGGATGTGTACTAAACCTGCATCGGCGCAGCAGTGGACTCGATAAGCATATTTTTCTTACTGTATTTATAATGCCATTTTGTTATTTACTTTTTCTTTTTACACGTAATAACATTTTTTCTTACTGAACAAAATGCAATGTTTTTCTCTTGTTTTTCTGGGGGTAAACATAATACTAAGGAGGATACACCACGGAGCAGGTGAAGTCTGTAGTCTCCTCCCAGCACAGCTTTGCTCCTACTTCATTTCTTACTGAACCATCCATTTTTAGAGTCACTTAGTTGAGGTTTTTGAGGCCAAGCTTACTTATGTTTGCAGGTTGAATTCTTCCTCTAGTTGCTCATCCATTTGTTATCCATACTATTGATATATTTTTGAATCCTGGCAGCTGATTAAAGCTTGCTGCCTTATAGTCAATTTTAAAAATTGCAAATCTTGATCCTGCAGTAAAGTCTAATTGTATTTATAAAATTCCTTTTATATTTAAAGCACTTCAGAAAAATGTTGCTCTGCAATCTTATCTGTGCTCTAATGGTTGCACAAAGTCTTCCAGTTCTGCATTCAGGCACTTCACAGTACTGGGACCAAATTAGTCTCCTCATTTTATTAGATCTGAACTTTGCTTTAGACTCCGTTGACCCTGGCTTATTACTCCACTGCCTAAAAGACACTGGAGTTTATGGTGCTTCTTTGCTGAGGTTTTCTTGTTACTTTGCTGGACTGATAGAATTTGTTGTTCTAGGGAAACATAAATCAAACCATTGCCTTGTGTTTCTCAGTGCTCATATTACACTGTCTCGAGCTACTCAATGTTTGGATGACACACATAATTCTATGAGTGACAATTTGCTAAACTGCAGAATATATGAATTATTGTGGGTATTCTTTCCCAGATAAAAAGACTTGAATTTGTAATGTTATTTTTAACAGTGATCTGATTCATTTATCCCATCTGATTACAAACCTTGGAGACAAAATTGACCCTACATTTTAATTTCAAAATCATATTGCTTCCCACTTCAAAGCTGCATTACACCACCTGAGAAATTTATCAACACTTACATAATCTCTGTCCATGCATAATTCAGAGAAGCTGGTTCATGTCTTCATATCATCCCCTCTTGACTAATGTAACTCTCTTCAACTACTGATGAGAAATACTGCATCCGCTGTTCTAGGATGACACATCATAACAATAAATAATAATAATTTTGCATTGATGTATTGTAGAATGTTGAGGTTGGTATTTTGTTCTTGGAAACCTTAGAGGCATATTTTATTCAGCATCTTGTTGGCTTAGGTTTTTGTGTTCCTCTCCTCCCCTCGCCATCTCAACATAACAATGGAACATTAGAGCTATTAGATACTCAAGAAAATAGCTTATAGTATTATAGTTTGTTAATTTTTTTACATATAAATTTATTTGTTCCTAGTTATTTGTATTATTTATTTAATTTTATTTATTCATTCATTTCTTTGTAATTATAATTGTTTTACTTCTTGTGAGGCACTTTGTGTTACACTTTTTGTATGAATATGTGCTATACAAGTAAAAGTTATTGTTATTATTTTTGCTGCCCTTGCCCTGAAGACCACTCAGAAGTTACAGTTGATTCAAAAGAGTGATCTTTTCGTGTGTTCTTACAAAACACATAGATACACTCATACCATTCTTATTTTTATCATCCTTACCCTGTCTGTCTGTCTGTAAATAAATGGACCCATTTCTTCTCCTTGTTTGTACATGTATGAACACTATTTACCCTGTATGTTTTCAGGACCTACTCAGTACAAGTACACCCATAGGTTCCCTATGGCCTCGATCATCTACCAATTTGGTTATTCCACAGATGAAACCACATATTATGGGTGATTGTAATATCTGCTCTGCTAGTAACTGCCTGTGGATTGAACGGCTATAGTGTTTAAGAGCTTTTAGAAAATTTTTTGCTTTTCAAAAAACATTAGACTCCTATTTGTGTATTTTGCATTATATAGAGATTAACCTCCTTAGTATTAAACCTAAGCATAACTCATGTTGTAAAAACAGTGCTAAAAGTGTTAGTCCCAAGTGTCACTTGGGCAATGGTATACATGCATCTTGTGTAAAACCCGAGGATTACTCAGGCTGTAAAAGTGCCAACAGCTTTAGTGGCGAGTATTACCCTATGCAATAGTATAGGCATGTGTTACATAAGCATAAGCCCGAGTGCTACCTGGGTAATGGTGTAGATACGTCTTCTTCTTGCCTTATGATGGTATCTCATAAGAAATGCCTCTCATCAGCAGTGATGACGAAGTGAATCTGTCTTCAGGTAGTAAAATTGAAATGGTCATTGAGACCAACGAGTTATTCTGGGAATCTGAAAGTGACGCAAGTATCACTCGCACATGTGCAGTGTGCTATTCATATTATTATTACTATCTCTCTATTATATTAAAAAAGTTTTCCGTCGTGTCTGCATTATTTAGCCTTGACCATTCTCCTTCACAACGCTCGCCCAATCATTATTCCTCCTGTACACATCCTGTCTCTGTACCACCCCGTGATACTCTCACTGCTGCTAACTTGCCCTTCAATGCAGTCAGTTATAATGGCAAGGCAGAAAAGCAAATTATCAATTCAAGAACATCAAATTTTAGATTGCAATAGAAAAACAGCAGCAAGAACAGATAATGAATGTCAAAAAAAAGAAAATGAACAAAAGAGGTGCATATAATAAAAGATAGATAGATAGATAGATAGATAGATAGATAGATAGATAGATAGATAGATAGATAGATAGATAGATAGATAGATAGATAGATAGATACTTTATTAATCCCCAAGGGGAAATTCACATACTCCAGCAGCAGCATACTGATAAAAACAATATTAATTAAAGAGTGATAAAACACAGTGTAAGTTAAAAAGTGCAAGGTGAAGAGTGTGAGGCAGGTATAACAGTCAATAACATTGTATAATGTTACCGTTCACCCCTCCAACATCCCCCCTCCCCCCCACCAAAGTGGAATTGAAGAGTCACATAGTGTGAGGGAGGAACAATCTCCTCAGTCTGTCAATTGAGCAGGACATTGACAGCAGTCTGTCGCTGAAGCTGCTCCTCTGTCAGGAGATGACACTGTTTAGTGGATGCAGTGGATTCTCCATAATTGATAGGAGCCTGCTGAGCACCCGTCGCTCTGCTACGGATGTCAAACTGTCCAGCTCCATGCCTACAATAGAGCCTGCTTTCCTCACCAGTTTGTCCAGGTATATAATTGGTATAATGTTTCCTGGTACACTGAAACACTAAAATAAAATCAAGAACAAAGACAATTGTCCAATGAACAAGAAAGACAAAAATATCCCGAACAATATGTGAACAGAAGTGCAAAAAAACAACGTTTGTAGAATGTAAGTTAGAGGATAAAGTAATTCATAACACTTGTTTTTGACGAGGCATTAATGTAATTTCATTTTTTAACTTTTTATTGTGTTTTATCTTTTAACTTCTACTTTTTTACATTTACTTTTTACTACATTTTATTATTCATTGGTATTTAAAATAGACAGCTGTAGTGAAATACTCAAGTAGCTGATTTTTTATCTATAATAACTAAGGACCCCATATACTGTACTCTTCTACTGTATATATCACCTATTTAAATACAATTGCTTTCTCCAATGGAGGGGTGCTCCGATGCCCTTTGAGCGGCTCAGCTGTGAGTCCTCAGGGGTTGGCAAGCAAAGCGAGCAGGGGACACAGCCCCCTAGTTAATATTATTTGTATCATTCTACACTTTCTACACTTCTGATTTTGTATTTGTAATGTTTTGCACGTTTTGCAGTAGAAAGATGAGATGTAATAAAAATATAATTTTTCAAGCCAAAAAATTCTAATCTTTTTATGTTTTTTGAGGACAAAAGTAACGCTAAGGAGGTGAATATCCAGTGTCTGACCTGTAATATGTTATTTAATCTTTGTCATTTTTTAAATCTGATTTTACTATTTTATTGAATATAACACATTTTTGTATGCGCAGTGGTAGTGCTGCTGCTTTGCAGTAAGGAGACTGTGGAAGATTGTGGGTTCGCTTCCCGGTTCCTCCCTGTGTGGATAGCGCTGTGAGTACTAAGAAAAGCGCTATATAAATGTAATGAATTATTATTATTATTATTAATGAATTATTATTATTATTTATTTTTGATTTTTTTATCTTAAAGTACATTGAATTAACTTTGTTGTTTAACTTTGCTATTGAAATAAAATGTTACTAATTTAAAAAAAAAATGTTTCCTGGTACACTGAAACACTAGCATTTCTATTGTGTCATATGCAAAGATGTGGCTTGATGGCAGATGCCTTGAATTTTAACAGGAAGTCATGTATTAATTTAATAGCAAATGTATTAGTTAAAAGCAGTTGCATCACTTGACTTAGGACAAGTGGGACACTGCCTGCCACCTCCCAGCAAACTTCACTATTTTAGAAAAATTAATAAATAATAAAGTCATCCAAATAATTTAAAATATTGTTAAAAATTTAATAGCAATCTCAACTTTGTTGACATCGCCAGTTTTTTTAAAAATTTTGAGTAATATACTCAATGCAATTTCTTGCCTAGAAAAATATGATTTTTTTGGAGTATGTGAAATTTTCTTTTTGCCTGGTGCCATGCTGTATGATGTTGGCAGAGTGAGAGTGAGAGAGCTCAGCTGACATTATTATTAAACTTTGAATTGTCTGTCTTTGCGAGGACAATTAAAGTTTTCCATTAGCTTACATTGATAATGGTGGCTGCATATGAAGGTCATCATTATCCAGACATAGTGGTTCACAGCTGAGCACTGCTAGTTACCACAGTGCAAATCTGCAAACTGAGATGGCTCATGGTATGCGTCCATGGCAGTGCACTTGGTGTAGTTAGCAGTCTTTGCACCGTGGATGGCTGAAGTGGGGTGGCTGTGCCATGCAGTATGGTGGGGGCTCAGCTCTGCTGACGTCACCAGGACATGCCCCGCTGTATGAACAGTTAAAACAGTTCTGCTTTACCTTACACCAATAAGGGAGGCTACTAGAACTGTAGTAATCCAGATATTGCAGATTCATGGCTGACTGCATTTACCACAGTACAAATGTACAAACTCAGACAGCTCGTGTTGAGAGTTCACGACAATGCATGCCACTTGCAGTTTCTGGGTTGCTTGGGTAGGCCTTTTGACACCACAGTGTTTCAGCATACCATTGCTCATGTGTGAACACAGCTGGAATGTTTCAGTTCTACCTTGGGGCTTGAAGTATACAGCCCTTTTAAATGACCTATTGCTTGATTTCTTTTTTTTTTTGAGGAAACGAACTGTGTGTCAACTTATATGTCTTGCTGTTTCGGATTAGACGCCATCTGTAATATAAATTATGCAGATTACTTAAGTACAATATGATTTAGCACTTAGCCAGCAAAACAAAATTTGTAAATTTATGAATATTCATTTGTTTCCTATTTTAGTATTGGATATTTGATGTTGAGATATATATGTTAATTTATCTTTTAATTTTTCTGTGATTATTTATGCCATTATTTGTATGACATTACTGGTATTGGTACCCTAAAGCATTGTGAAACACAGTGTTTCACCCTTGCCCGCTAATGTGGCAGATCTTTCTCGGCTTAGTGGTGTAAGCTCCCCTTCGGGATAACCCAAGAAAAAGATCTTTTCAAGATCAGTAGTGGCTACTAACCAAGGTTAGTGGATTTTAGCAGATGAGGAGATGGTGCAAGTTTTGCTATTTAAGTGGCTTACCATCTCTTTCTCTCTGTCTCTAGCTCTCTCTTGCCGTCTCTATGTTTTGGTCACACACACACACCCACGCAGGCACACACACGCATGCACGCATACACACACACACACAGTGTCTTCACAGTATCTCAGGCTTGCTTTGCTTATTCTGACTGTCTCTTTCTCTTTCTCTGTGTGGCCCCACTAGAGGTTTCATGCCAAAAAAAGGTGTGAACAATGTTTTGATCATCAGGTTATATATGTTACTTACTTATATATAGTGTTACAACAGTATGCAATATTTTTTAAAATAGTAAGTAATTAATATAGTAGAACAATATTTGCAATGTACAGTATTTTGAGATTTACTGCTAATGTAAAGTGCCCATATAAATAAAATGCATTATTATTATTATTATTTTAGACTGAACAGTAAAAGAAATATAATTGGGAAAGCAGAATATTTAAATATTTTGGTGGTAGAACTTTGGCAAGTTAAAAATAAACACTTTAAAACAGGGGTTGCAAACTCCAGTCCTAGACAGTCCCAGTGGCTGCAGGTTTTCATTCTAACCCTTTTCTTAATGAGTGTCCTGTTTTGCTGCTAATTAACTTCGTTTGAACTAATTTGAATTGACTTGCTCTTGAAGACTCAGACCCCTTAATTGTTTCGTTTTTCTTAATTATCAGCCAAACAATAATTAGATACAAAATGAGCCAAAACAACTGGTGTCCATCATACAATATCTGAAAATATAGAATGATGAAGGTCTCAGCAATGTTGGTCTGCTCAGGTCCCCAAAACATGTTAACAGTGCTCTTAGAAAAGAGGAAATCAACAATTTCGGAAATGTATGCCACTGCACAATGAGAGCAGCAACAAGCCACAGAATTAAAGAACGGGTTTAATTAACGACAAGAATTGGCACCTCATTAAGCAGCTGATTAGAGTGAAATTGGTTGGAGTTTGAGGCCCTGACGTAGTTGGTCTTCTGTTGGCTCACTCACTTCACATTTCATTTCTGTTTGGGTGCCATTTAAGGAAAGAAATGAAGCAATTCAGAGGAACGATGAAGAAATTCAAGGAAACAAACCTTAAAAAAAGCAATTCAATTAAAAATGAATTCACAAGACACCCTTAGCAGGGTCCTGGAGGGTGCATGGGAGTTCGTCCAACCAGTCTACATGTGTTTTGTGGACTTGGAAAAGGCGTTCGACCGTGTCCCTCGGGAAATCCTGTGGGGGGTGCTCCGAGAGTATGGGGTACCGGACCCCCTGATAAGAGCTGTTCGGTCCCTGTACGATCGATGTCAGAGCTTGGTCCGCATTGCCGTCAGTAAGTCGAACCCGTTTCCAGTGAGAGTTGGACTCCGCCAGGGCTGCCCTTTGTCACCGATTCTGTTCATAACTTTTATGGACAGAATTTCTAGGCGCAGCCAGGGTGTTGAGGGGGTCCGGCTTGGTGGACTCAGGATTGGGTCACTGCTTTTTGCAGATGATGTTGTCCTGTTTGCTTCATCAGGCCGTGATCTTCAGCTCTCTCTAGATCGGTTCACAGCTGAGTGTGAAGCAGCTGGGATGGGAATCAGCACCTCCAAATCCGAGACCATGGTCCTCAGCCGGAAAAGGGTGGAGTGCCCTCTCAGGGTTGGGAGCGAGATCCTGCCCCAAGTGGAGGAGTTCAAGTATCTCGGGGTCTTGTTCACGAGTGAGGGAAGAATGGAGCGTGAGATATCGACAGGCGGATCGGTGCAGTGTCTGCAGTGATGTGGGCTCTGCATCGGTCTGTCGTGGTGAAAAAGGAGCTGAACCATAAGGCAAAGCTCTCAATTTACCAGTCGATCTATGTTCCTACCCTCACCTATGGTCATGAGCTATGGGTAGTGACCGAAAGAACGAGATCGCGAATACAAGCGGCTGAAATGAGTTTTCTCCGCAGGGTGTCTGGGCTCTCCCTTAAAGATAGGGTGAGAAGATCAATCATCCGGGAGGGGCTCAGAGTAGAGCCGCTGCTCCTCCGCATCGAGAGGAGTCAGATGAGGTGGCTCGGGCATCTGATCAGGATGCCTCCTGGACGCCTCCCTGGTGAGGTGTTCCGGGCACGTCCAACCCCATCTGACATAAAGACGCGCTATAGGTCTGCAGTGTACCACAATGCATACTACCCCAAAAGGGTTCTGACACACAAACGCTGGCGAAGCTGCCTTCTTCGTATCTCACCGTCACTTGAAATCAGCAGTTCTTAGCATTGCACCATGCAAGCTGTCGTATCAACCACCAACTGTAACTTGCTTTCTTTATTCTTCGGTTATAGTCTTGAATAAAAGTGCACTTTTATTTATGTGAAAACAGCTGTGTCAGATGGGGTTGTATGGATTGATTCTGAATGCGACTGCGAGAATGAAAAGTGAATTAAAAAAAAAAAAAAAAAAAAAGCTAACCTTTACCAGTATCATAAGTTACACCGGCTGTTACAGACTGAAATCAAATTTATGTTGTTATTCTAAAATTGTAAGAATAAGAGCAGTTCACTTCTCGAAGTGGAGCCGTGCGGGATCGAACTCGCCACCCTCTGATTCCCAGTCAGGAGCTGATACCATTACACCACCGCGGCGGTTATAGTAAGAGTGTCAATGTGGCATGCTAACGCGGCTTTTTTTTTTGTGCAGTTATATTTTTGAATAAAAGCACATGTGTTCTCTTATTTGTACCTTTTGTGAAAGTGTTTCTTTGATATATGGACTTCAGGCTTCATATGTTATATAGTTTATGCCTACATTTTGTCATTTACTATTAGAATATGAAAAACGTTTCTGTTTTAAAAATGTGTTTGCACAGACTACTATAGAAACGGAACACACATGAAATGTGTGTATTCCAAATAACACTATATTATTTCCACTCTAAAACTCCACTTCAATCCCAGATAATCAAATCAAGGCAAGGCATGAGCTAGGAGAAATTCGTTCTAAGTCGGTGGGGGGATGGAATAGCTGGCTGCTAGTGGCTTGTGTTTATCAGCACATTTAGATGACAAAGGACTCTGGCGGAGAGGTAAAAACGGATTTAAGACGCGATTTAAGGTGGGACGGATTTACGAGTTTTTTCGTAGGCTCTGGTAATTCTAGTGTTAAAGCATATTTTGTTTATCCACAAGAAACAGAAAGGCTTGTGAAGAGATGGTCAGCTATCAGATCACAAAATTGTACTAAGAATAGCTAAAAGCTTAGTCATTTTAGGCTGTTTTCTGTTGTTCCCATTAGTGCCAATTTAGCCTACAGTCCTCAGTAAGGACTAACATAAGCAGGCTTATGTGGGCACCAGTTCATCTCAGAGCCCATTCATGCATACACCCACATTCTCACACTGCCAATTACAAAATTGCAAATCCACTAAACCAGCACATCTTTTTGTATTTTTTTATTTTATTGATTTTATTGAAATCACACAACATTCCATACAAATAAATCAATTTTTACAAAAATAAGATTGAAAATAAATCAACCCCCACCCCTGAGAAAGAGAGCTAAGCCAGCGGAGTAAAACTTAAAGCTAGTAAAAATAAGTAAATAGATTAATTAATAAGTGAATAAAGATAAATGGAGAAGAAGAAAAAAGGAAAAAAGGGGAGAGAATCTGCTTCCTCAGTGCTTTAAAAGCTTGTTTCTAAAATGTTATTGATTAGATCCTGCCAGGTTTTGAAAACATTCTCCACAGATCTTCTAAGTGAGAATTTGATTTTTTCCAGTTTCAAATAGTATATAACATCAGTTACCCACTGACTTAGAATAGGAGAGTTAGGATTCTTCCAGTTGACCAAGATAAGTCTACGTACCAATAGTGTAATAAAGGCAATTACAGTTTGTTTGTCCTTCTCCACTTTAAGCCCATCTAGGAGTACACCAAACACAGCTGTTAATGGGTTAGGAGGGATTGTGACACCAAGGCTGTCTGATAGGTATTTAAAGATTTTGGTCTAGAATGATGTTAATTTGGTGTTGGCCCAGAACATGTGGCCCAGTGAGGCTGGAACTTGATTGCAATGTTCGCAGGTTGGGTCTTGCCCTGGAAACATTTTGGACAATTTTAAGCGAGACAGATGTGCTCGATATATAATTTTGAGTTGAATAATTGTATGCTTTGCACATATGGCGCTTGAGTGGATTCTCTGCATTGCTACTTTCCACTCCTTTTCTGAAATATTGAGTGAGAGATCCTTTTCCCACTGTCCTCTTGGATCTTTGAAAGGGAGGGACTGTAAATTGGTTTTATATATTGCAGAAATGTTGTCTGAGTCCTCAAGACTGATCAATATTTTTTCCAGCATTGAGGTAGGTGGGAGGTGAGGAAAATTGAACAGGTTCTATTTAACAAAGTTTCTGATTTGAAGGTGGTGAAAGAAATGTGTTGCTGGAAAGTTAAATTTGGAATATAATTGTTTGTAGGATGCAAAGACGTTGTCTATGTACAGCTCTCTAAGCGATTTAATCCCAAATGTTTTCCAGACATTAAAAACTGCATATATTTGAGAGGGTAGAAAAAGGTGGTTCTCATGCAGAGATGCCAAAGAGAAAAGCTTCTTTATCTTAAAATGCTTCCTACATTGGTTCCATATTCTGAGTGATTGAAGAACAATTGGGTTGTTAGTATATTGGTGATAAATTGCATTTATTGGGGTAAAAGCAAAGAATATAAAGAAGTACTTCTGGATGTATTTCTATTGAGAACCAAGCCTGTGTATGTTCACCTATTTGTGTCAATGTCCAGGTTTTTATAGCTTGTATATATGCTGCCCAGTAATAAAATTGAAAGTTAGGTAGAGCCATACCACCTTCCGCTTTAGGTTTTTGTAGGGTCGCTCTTTGGATACGTGGATGTTTGAATTCCAAATCAATGAGGTTATGGTTGAATCTAATTTCTTAAAAAAAGATTTATTGATATATATTGGAATGTTTTGAAATAAAAATAGAAGCTTAGGAAGGATATTCATCTTAACAATGTTAATTCTTCCAGCTAAAGTGAGATGAAGGGTTGACCATCTAAGCAAGTCTTGCTTAATTTTTTTCCATACAGACAGAGAAATTTTGTTGATAGAGAGCTTTATGTCTACTTGTGATGTTTACCCCTAAGTATTTAAACTGATCTGCAATGATAAAAGGGCAGGTGTCCAATCTAATATTGTGTGCTTGATAATTCACTGGAAACAGCACTCTTTTAGTCAAATTAATTCCAAGACCAGAAATCATTTGAAATTCTGTAAGTGCTGTTGGGACTGCAGGCGCAGTATTTTTTGGATCAGATATATACAGTACCATATCATCTGCATATAGAGAAATTTTCTGTTCAAGTCCTTCTCTGATAATCCCTTTATCTGATATGCATTTCGACAGTGAACTGACAGTGGCTCAATGGCGACTGCAAAACGTAGTGGTGACAAGAGGTATCCTTGTCTGGTACCACGTACTAGTTTAAAGTAGTCTGAATTAATGTTGTTATTACAAACTGAAGCTTCTGGATTGGTATACAGTAGTTTGATCCATGCACAAATGTTCGGGCCAAACCCAAATTTCTCCAGTGTAGTGAAAAGGTAGTTCCATTCAATCATATCAAATGCTTTTTCTGCATCCAACGATAATAATATCTCTGGGGTGTTTGACTTTGTGGGTGAATATATTACATTAAACAGGCGTTGAAGATTGGAAGCTAAGCCTTTAATAAATCTAGTTTGATCTTCTGATATTACCGAAGGCAGCACTTTCTCCATCCTTCTAGCTAGGACTTTGGAGAGTATCTTAACATCATTATTTATCATTGGTCTGTATGATGTACATTGTAGTAAGTCCTTATTTTGTTTAGAAAAGGTAGTGGTTAATACTCGGCGAAAAGTATGAGGTAGAATTTTATTGTCTCTAGCTCCTGTAAATGTTGCTTATAAGAGGGGAGCTAGCTGAGTGGAGAATCTATACTAATAAAAGGCAAAGCCCTCACTCATTCACTCATCACTAATTCTCCAACTTCCCGTGTAGGTGGTAGGCTGAAATTTGGCAGGCTCATTCCTTACAGCTTACTTACAAAAGTTAGGCAGGTTTCATTTCGAAATTCTACGCGTAACGGTTATAACTGGAACCTCTTTTTTGTCCATATACTGTAATGGAGGAGGCGGAGTCGCGTATCGCGTCATCACGCCTCTTACGTAATCACGTGAACTGAAAACAAGGAAGAGCCCCAAAGAGTGCTGAAGAAAACATTCTCCGTCAACCCCCACACTCTCCCCGCCCTTCCGCACATCACGGCATTTTCGTTAATGAAGTGACGTAATACTCCAGCTCCACCTTCTTCACAAGTTCATTCAACAAATTATTTGTCAATTATATTTCACAGTAAGAATTTACAGCACGACTCAAACGCGGGAACGAAGGTAAATGACGTTAATTGTTGAGTGTCTTTTAATACTGTGTAAGCATACATATTGGAGTTGGTCTCGTCCGTTTATAGGAGATGGACGTCTGAAGCAGAGCTCCGCTAGCAGCGGCTTTATTTTCCCACGTATTTCATATTATTTAGAGGTATCCTGTATTTAACCCGACCAAGGAACTTCCACTACAATATACAAGCATGAGTAACAAGAAGAAAAGTCAGAAAGACCGGAAAATAAACTTAAAGCTGCATCAAAGTCTGGACAGACTTCCGGCCTGAGTGCAAGTGCAAGGTATGGCCTCACAGAGACTGACCTGGAACAGGCAGACGAATGCGCAGATTTCCTGGGACCCCGCTCCATTGTATCGTCTCCAGTCGAGAGTGAAAATGGGAGCGAAGGTGCAAGTGATACAGGTCGCGATGGATCGCCGATTTCTGAGGATCATTCGAGACTAGAAAAGGCCCTGCAGGATGTGCTCTCATCTACTCATCGCGAGCCCACGGCACCTGCTGTAACAGGAGCTGCATTTCCACTCGCGGAGCACGAAAACCGAAGCGAACTGTCCGAACTGAAAGAGATGATCGCTACACTGGCCACTGCCATGGTTACGGCCATGAAGGAGCTTAAGAAAGATAACAAGAATGATCTTAAGAAGGCAACCATCAAGCTCAAGAAGGATAACAAAGATAAGGAAACGTGTCTGTCCTGCCCTCTGCCTCAAGCGCCCTGCCTGAGTCGACAGTCAGATAAACTCCTTTCCAATGACCACACAGACAAGAGTTTTCAGTTTGCTTTCTTTACTGAAGCCAGTTGGAATAGGGTAAAACTACAAATAAATCGTAAATACAATAATGTGAGAATTACTTATTCTTTACAAACATATAAAAAATAAATAAATAACTTCACTTGAATGACACGTTATCTATGCGCACTGGCAAAGCTGTTAAAGTCTGAAAAAGGTACGCTCACAAGTACTTTTATAGTGCAGTGAAAATTTATAACAGCGGAAAGTTGCTAGAACCTTTAAAATACTTCTTTAAATAATAACAGATTCACAAACATGCATCAAAAACAGAGAATTGAACTTCTATAAACATTTCTACATACCGACAATGCCTTTTAAGCCAAACTGAACGTTCAAAGCAGGAAGTGAGACAAACATGTGCTCTCTGTTTTGTTTTGACTCTCTGGGGCACAGCTTTATGACAGCGACAGGCTGTTCCTCAAGTATAGGAATGTTTAATTTCACCACTAGATGGTGCTAATCTTAAGCCTCTCCTGGTTCAACCCTTAACTAGAACAGCACAGTGTCTATTTAAACGTTTTGACGTGAACTTTAAAGGCATGTTGGAGAAATTAGTGGAACACATCGAAGAAACTAATTCCAAACTGAAAATGCTTGCTGACCAGATTAATGACGTTTCAGATCAGCTGGAAGACGTTAAGCAGGGACTCACGGCTCGAGTTGAAACAGCGGAACAACTGGCGTCTAACGCCGATGAAAAAGCCACAGCTGCGAATTCCGAATGCAAAAAACTTGGAGACAGACTTGCAGCCCTGGAGGATGGGTGCAGAAGAAATAATATAAGAATTGAGGGTATTCCTGAGAAACGAGAAAGCTCAAGCTCAAGCCCAGTGAAATTTGCAGTAGAATTACTGTCTAAAATAATTGGAGATGACTTTAAACTCGACATTGAGATAGCCACGGCTTATCACACAAACAGACCAAGCACCTTTAAACCTAGGTCTTTTATTGTCCACTCGAGCGACTACGATGTAAGCTTGATGTGATGGCACTTCTCAGACACAAGCAAGAGATTATATTCGAAAATAATCTTATTCGTATTTTCCCCGACTTCTCACCATCAACAGCTGCAAAACGCAGATCCTATATTGACATTAAAAAGTTGCTACGGAAAGCCGATATCAAATACAGCCTCTTGTATCCTGCCAAACTGAAAATGGAAGTTTAAGATCAATATTATATTTTCCTAAGCAAAAAAGAAGCTGAAAAGGAACTAAAGAAGCTGTTTCCGACACTTTTTTGAAAGTTAATAAGGAGCCGTATTCTATCAAGGCACGGGAAGGACCTATGATCTGCTCTCTGGATCCATGTTTAAAGAGACTGGTATTATAATTATACATCCTTTTCTTTATCTGGACTTTATATGTTTATGTTTTAATCAGAGTTATAGAGTTATAGACGTGAGTGTGAAAATGTGGAAGTAATTAAAGTAGGATTCGTTTTTTTTTCTTTTTTTTTTTTTTTTATTCTACTATACCTTAAAGTAGACTGTTTAACATCATACCCTTGGTTTATTGCTTTTTCTACTATTTATACTATTACCATTATACTATTACAGTAGGAATTACCAGGTTTATCCTAGACTAATTTTTTAAAATCATTCCCAGGGTTGATTCTTTTTTTTTTTTTTTTTAATCTTAATATCTTAACTTAAAAGCGCTGAAGATTATTTCAAGCTTAAATACTGTTAATGATAATATTTTCGGCAGATAGTATTAAGAATTTAGCTGCAAAAGATATCTCTGTTTTAATTCTCTAACGCCGCTGCAGGGTGGGGTTTGTTTTGTTTTGGACGTGCTCTGTCTCTTCGTATGTCAGAGGACTGGGACATCACGAAGTGGGATCTAGCCTCATGTGGGGAGGCAAAATGGGGGGGTGGGGGGATAAAGGGGGGAGAGAAGGAGAGCAGGTTATATCTAATCTATTCTTGTAATCCTTATAATTATAAATATCAATGCAACAATAGGCTAAAATGCAATACCTCATGGGGAATCTTGAAACTAAGATTAAAACTGCCATATTACCAATTAAAACTATAAAATGACATTAAAAACTCAGACTCAATGTCTCCATGATGGGACAGTTAACTTTGTGAGCTGGAATGTTAAAGGCCTGAATCACAAATTAAAGAGAAAGAAAGTATGCTCTCACCTAACAGGCTTAAACGCTAAAATAGTATTTTTACAGGAGACACACTTACTAACCAAGGATCAGTTCAGACTACAAAAAGACTGGACTGGCCAAATGTTCCATTCTAGCTTTATAAAGAAAACTAGAGGGGTGGGAATTCTCATACATAGAACAGTTCCATTTGTAGCATCAGATGTAGTGTCGGACCCTGAAGGGAGATATGTGATGGTCATGGGCAACTTATATAACAGTAAAATGATTTTGATAAATGTTTATGCACCCAATGTTGATGATAAGGAATTCATGCAAAATCTATTTGCATCCATTCCCAATGTGAACACTCATAAAATTATAATGGCTGGGGACTTTAATTGTGTTTTAAATCCACTCTTAGATAGGACTCCTGTGACAGGGGGGACAACATCTAACACTGCAAAGATAATTACACAGTTTTTAAATGATCACAACTTATCAGACCCCTGGAATTTGAAATTGGAAAAAATCAAATTCTCAGTTAGAGGATCTGTACAAAATTTTTTCAAAACCTGGCAGGATTTAATCAATATTATTTTAGAATAAGAGAAATAACTATTACCGCATTTAACTCCCTTCTCCATCTCTTATTTACATATATGTTTACTTCTCCCTTTCTTTTGTTTAATGTTGCCTTATTAAAAAGCCTTAAGCAATTTTCCTTTAGCTAAGCTCTCCTTCTCAGGGGTGGGGTTTGATTTGTCTTCAAATTTGTTGTGTTATAAATTGATCTGTTTGTATGGAATGATTACAATGAAAATTAATAAAATAAAAATATAAAAAAAAAAAAAAAGCATACATATTAACACATGTGCAATTAAACGTGTGCATTTATGGGGTGATTTCTCAGGCTTAAAAGCTCGCCTTTTATTAAAAAGGTAAATGCAAACTGTTTTCATTCTGAAGGGCACAAACCACATTGGATTTCAGCCGTTAAACGCGCAAAAATGTCGGTATACCAGATAAATAAGCGCAACATATTATCAGTTGTATTGTATGCTTACAATACATATAGAAATGTGTTAATCGTTAACTAATATTATGGGATGGTGTTTTTCGACTCAGCTACAGATGCCGATGGAGACCAGAACGGCTTTGGAAAAATATGAACGCCTTGGGGCCGATCTGGAAGAAGGTAGCGCAGCGCCTTGATTTAAATGATTCCATGTCTTGGTGGGTTTGCGTAGCTTATTGTCAATATCTTTACACCTGTTTTTAAGACTTATTGACTGAAACGGGCTTTCACAAAAAAAGTTAGGGCTTTGCTACAGGATACACCCTCCACAAGTTAAGGAAGTAAAAATAAAGGTATATATTTCTGTTTTATTTAAACCTTTTAAGTTTGTATGCATAGCCCCATTTGGCTGTTTTAGTTTTTTTTTTCTTTCTTCAGTAATATTTAATCTCCTTAAAGAAAAACAACATATGCATTTTACTTTTTTTGTATTTCTTTAGTAATATTTTAGTGTAAAAGGATAACCAGTATTTAAACCTTTTATGTTACTTTATAAAGTTATTTTACACAATGTTGAAAAATTAATAAGAAAGCTACATATTTTGGCAGCTGCTGCTGTAATTTTCAATGAAATTAAAAAAGCTCTCCAAGAGAAAACCTCAATGAAGAAGAAACAGTTTGCACTATCTAAAAAGGAGAAACCCTCATTTATAAAGGTTTGCTGCAGATGACTTAACTGAAAATAAATGAATAGTTCCTATGTGTATAATACATATTTATCTATTTGACTTATGCCTTGGCGGCACGGTGGCGCAGTGGGTAGCGCTGCCGCCTCACAGTTGGGAGACCTGGGGACCCGGGTTCACTTCCTGGGACCTCCCTGCATGGAGTTTGCATGTTCTCCCCGTGTCTGCGTGGGTTTCCTCCGGGCGCTCCGGTTTCCTCCCACAGTCCAAAGACATGCTGGTTAGGTGGATTGGCGATTCTAAATTGGCCCTAGTGTGTGCTTGGTGTGTGGGTGTGTTTGTGTGTATCCTGCAGTGGGTTGGCACCCTGCCCAGGATTGGTTCCTGCCTTGTGTCCTCTGTTGGCTGGGATTGGCTCCAGCAGACCCCCATGACCCTGTGTTTGGATTCAGCGGGTTGGAAATTGGATGGATGGATGGACTTATGCCTTTATTCCAGCAACTTGCAACATCTGAGGTACAATTTATTACATTACTTTTGTTTTTTGCAGTACAGGCAGGTGAAGTGATTTCCTCAGGGTCACACAGTGGTGTCAGTACCAGGATTTGAACTGACAAGCTCCGGGTTTGCTGAAATATTACTGAAGAAAGAAAAAAAACGAAAACGGGCAAATGGGGCTATGCATACAAATGTCCATCCATCCATTATCCAACCCGCTATATCCTAAATACAGGAGCCAATCCCTGCCAACACAGGGCACAAGGCAGGAAACAAACCCCGGGCAAGGTGCCAGCCCACTGCAGGGCGCACACACCCACACACCAGGGACAATTTAGAATCGCCAGTGCACCTAACCTGCATGTCTTTGGACTGTGGGAGGAAACCGGAGTACCCAGAGGAAACCCAGACAGACACGGGGAGAACATTCAAACTCCATGCAGGGAAGCGAACCCGGGTCTCCTAACTGGCACCTTTCACTGCGCCACCATGCCGCCCGCATACAAACTTAAAAGGTTTAAATAAAACAGAAATATATACCTTTTTTTACATCCTTAACTTGTGGAGGGTGTATCCTGTAGCAAAGCCCTAACTTTTTTCATGAAAGCCCCTTTCAGTCAATAAGCCTTAAAAACAGGTGTAAAGCTTAACTTGCAGCACCGCTATTCAATTACACTTACCTAACGCCTCTCCTAAGGGGAGATACTGTGGGATCTGGGCATCAGTCAAAGCACCAATCACAGGCCCGATTAGAAAGCGGGAAGCTGTGACTTGTCGTCTCCCTCCCATGTAACAATCACAGCCCGTGTTACAACGCACTATGTATGTATGTGTATATGTATATATGTATATGTGTGTGTATGTATGTGTGTATATGTATGTGTATATATATGTTGATATGTGTATATATATATATATATATATGTATATATATGTGGATGTGTATATGTATATATGTATGTATATGTATATGTAGATATGTGTATATGTAGATATGTATATATATCTAAATATGTATATGTATACAGTAATCCCTCGCTATATCGCGCTTCGCCTTTCACGGCTTCACTCCATCGCGGATTTTATATGTAAGCATATTTAAATATATATCGCGGATTTTTCGCTGCTTCGCGGGTTTCTGCGGACAATGGGTCTTTTAATTTCTGGTACATGCTTCCTCAGTTGGTTTGCCCAGTTGATTTCATACAAGGGACGCTATTGGCAGATGGCTGAGAAGCTACCCAGCTTACTTTTCTCTGTCTCTCTTGCACTGACTTTCTCTGATCCTGACGTAGGGGGTGTGAGCAGGGGGGCTGTTCGCACACCTAGACGATACGGACGCTCGTCTAAAAATGCTGAAAGATTATCTTCGCATTGCTATCTTTTGTGCAGCTGCTTCCTGAAACGACATGCAGCACGGTGCTTCGCATACTTAAAAGCTCGAAGGGCACGTATTGATTTTTGATTGAAAAACAAACTCTGTCTCTCTCTCTCTCTTTTTGTCTGCTCCTGACGGAGGGGGTGTGAGCTGCCGACTTCAACAGCTTTGTGCCGCGGTGCTTCGCATACTTAAAAGCAGCCCTATTGATTTGTTTGCTTTTCTCTCTGTCTCTGTGACAGCCTGTGCTCCTGACACGCACTCCTTTGAAGAGGAAGATATGTTTGCATTCTTTTAATTGTGAGATGGAACTGTCATCTCTGTCTTGTCATGGAGCACAGTTTAAACTTTTGAAAAAGAGACAAATGTTTGTTTGCAGTGTTTGTATAACATTCCTGTCTCTCTACAACCTCCTGTGTTTCTGCGCAAATCTGTGACCCAAGCATGACAATATAAAAATAACTATATAAACATATGGTTTCTACTTCGCGGATTTTCTTATTTCGCGGGTGGCTCTGGAACGCAACCCCCGCGATGGAGGAGGGATCTATACATATTAATAAAAGGCAAAGCCCTCACTGACTCACTGACTGATTGACTGACTGACTGACTGACTCACTCATCACTAATTCTCGAACTTCCCGTGTAGGTGGAAGGCTGAAATTTGGCAGGCTCATTCCTTACAGCTTACTTACAAAAGTTAGGCAGGTTTCATTTCGAAATTCTACGCGTAATGGTCATAACTGGAACATATTTTTTTGTCCATATACTGTAATGGAGGAGGCGGAGTCACGTATCGCGTCATCACGCCTCCTACGTAATCACGTGAACTAAAAACAAGGAAGAGATTTACAGCACGAGTCAAACACGGGAACGAAGGTAAATGACGTTAATTTTTGACTGTCTTTTAATACTGTGTAAGCATACATATTAACACATGTGCAATTAAACGTGTGCATTTACGGGGTGATTTCTCAGGCTTAAAAGCTCGCCTTTTATCAAACGCGGGAACAAAGGTAACTGACGTTGTTCACTGTCTTTTAATACTGTGTAACCATACATATTAACACATGTGCAATTAAACATGTGCATTTACGGGGTGATTTCTCAGGCTTAAAAGCTCGCCTTTTACTAAAAAGGTAAATGCAAAACTATTTTCAATCAGTTTATTGAAATGCTCCCGTTAAGGATTGCAATAACATATTCGCGAGATAAAAGAACGAAGTAGGGGGAAATGAAGGAAGACCCGCAAACAGCGAAGAGCAAAAAATTCATTAAACAATTGAGAAGGGAGCGAGTGAAGCATACAAGCATGTTCATAAGGGAAACAAAGCACGGTGTAAAACGTAAGTTTAAATTAAGTTTATAGAAACGCTCCCGCTGCGGATTGCAATAACATATTCGCGAGATAAAAGTTTAATGAGAAGACACGAGGTATAAACGAACCACACGCCGTGGCGCAACGTTAGGGGCTACAGTTTCAACCTTTCTATGATCTGCTTCTCGCAACTGAAAGACGGCACATGGCGGATGTTAGCCGACTTGCTGACCGCAACGTTAGGGGCTTCAACTCTGGCGCTGACGATAGAGATTCGATTCACGAGAGGGGATTTAGTGAGTGTGTATGCCTGATGAGCCCAGAATTAGGGAGAAACACGTGTCGCATACTCTTTGCATAATTTGAAAGTAAACTATTAAAACCATTCTATGATCAGCTTCTGGAAACAGAAAGAGGGCACGTGGCGGATGTAAGGCGACTTCCTGACCAACCACAAGCGTTACCTGGCAGGTAACCACCCATACAGTCAGATTGTGATTCAGAAAACGAATGCCATGAATGTAATTACCACGATCTACATACTGTCAAATAAACGAAACACACGCCGTAGCGCGACAGCTGTGAAAAGCGAGGTTCAGAAAAAAACAGATCCTTAACAAATTGTTATTGGTATATTTTCGATCCGTTTAAAAAGGTTTTCTTTTCTTATTAAAAAATTAAAAGCAGTACTTCGCCGCAACGAACCGCGAGAATTTGGCTATATATATCTGCTTCTCGCAATTAAAAGAGGGCACGTGGCGGATTTTAGACAACTTCATGACCAAACTTAAGTGTTACCTGCCAGGTAGGGTTACCACTTTTAATACAAAAAAATAAGGGACGCATACTGCAGCGGGTGCCACATCTCAGTGCCAGTAGTTTGCAGACTCTACTTAAAAGACCCGCCCTCCTCACTGGACAGTTAAAAAGACCAATCAAACTAACGATGACATCAAGTATTACCCAATCAAAAGTAGGAAAGGAGGCATCTTCATAAAATGCGTGTGGGATGATTTGCATGAGACGCTGCTTTAAAAAAAAAAATGATAAAAAAAATACGGGACAAATCCCGTCCCATATTGATTCAAAACGGGACGCGCAATTTCATTCTCAAATGCGGCACGATTCCGTATTTTAAAGGACGGGTGGCAACCCTACAGTGCCAGGTAACCACCCATACAATCAGATTGTGATTCAGACTAGGAATGCAATGAATGTAATTACCCCGATCTACATACAAGGCGAAAGTCTTGCAACATTCAAAGATGATGGTTTGGGATAAGTACACCATACAACATAAAAGAGCTTATGAAGCCTTGAACCAAAAAAAGCAAGATCTCAGAGATTGTAAAAAAAAAAAAAAAAGGAGGTAATGTCGTTTTACTCGCTGTAGATTTTAGTCAAACATTACCAGTTATTCCACGAGGGAGACCAGCAGATGAACTCAACGCGTGTTTAAAATCCATGCTTCTCCCACGCTCGGTTATATGTCGCGTGTTCTCGGGTAGGTACACCAAAAAATGTATACATTTAAGCATGTAATGGGCAAAAAAAAAATGAGGTATACCCGAAAGCACTGCAGTAGTACTTAATGTAACTTTACTTCTTAAATGTTAATGTTTTACTGTTTAATAATTTATACGCTTCTTATATGTTGTTCAAATTCTTTTATCAAAATACCAGTGACAGCGCAATGCATGATAACATGGAGTGAATACACCATACGCATCCGCCCACGGCCGCCCTGGTGTGTGCAGATAGGAGTTGATTCTACAATAAAATAAAATAAAGATAAAAAGAGTAATACAATCATCACCCATAAAGTGGATAGTAGGCGTGACGTACAATATGTGTACCAGATTTCAAGTCAATAGGTGAAACGGTTTGCGAGCTACAGGTGATTTAAAATCCTGGACAGACACACAAATTGCCACGGTAGCAAATTACAGAAGAAGATTTTACTGTTTAATAATTTATATTTATATAAAATGTGCTTCTTATATATTACTTCATATTCTCATATGATAATGATGTTAATGTTTATATTGATTTCTATGTTATTGAAACTGCATGTATGTGTGTATATGTATGTATATATATATATACTAGCAAAATACCCGCGCTTCGCAGCGGAGAAGTAGTGTGTTAAAGAGGTTATGAAAAAAAAGGAAACATTTTAAAAATAACGTAACATGATTGTCAATGTAATTGTGTTGTCATTGTTATAAGTGTTGCTGTCTTTTATATATATATATATATTATATATATAATATACACACACACATAAACATTTATATACATATACATATATATACATATCTACTTATACACATATCTACATATATATATACACACATACATAAACACACACATAAGACTTATTGACTGAAACGGGCTTTCACGAAAAAAGTTAGGGCTTTGCTACAGGATACACCCTCCACAAGTTAAGCAAGTAAAAATAAAATATATATTTCTGTTTTATTTAAACCTTTTAAGTTCATATGCATCTAAAATTCAGAAACCCTCATTTATAAAAGTTTGCTGCAGATGACTTAACTGAAAATAAATGAATAGTTCCTATGTGTATAATACATATTTATCTATTTTACTTATGCCTTTATTCCACCAACTTACAACATCTGAGGTACAATTTGTTACATTACTTTTGTTTTTTGCAGCACAGGCAGGTGAAGTGACTTCCTCAGGGTCACACAGTGGTGTCAGTACCAGGATTTGAACTGACAAGCTCCGGGTTTGCTGAAATATTACTGAAGAAAGAAAAAAAACGAAAACGGGCAAATGGGGCTATGCATACAAATGTCCATCCGTCCATTATCCAATCTGCCATATCCTAAATACAGGAGCCAATAAGTAGATATGTATATATACAGTATATATATATATATATATATATATATATATATATATATACAGTATATATATATATATATATATATATATATATATATATATATATATATATATATATATGTGAATGTATGTATGTATATATGTATGTCTATATAATTATATATATATATATATGTAGATATGTAAATTTGTATATGTATATATATGTTTATCTGGATGTGTATATACGTATGTATATGTACATATGTGTATATGTAGATATGTATATATATGTATATGTATATATATGTTTATGTGTGTGTGTGTGTGTATATTATATATATAAAAGACAGCAACACTCATAACAATGACAACACAATTACATTGACAATCATGTTACGTTATTTTTAAAATGTTTCCTTTTTTTTTTTTCATAACCTCTTTAACACACTACTTCTCCTCTGCGATGCGCGGGTATTTTGCTATTTATCTATATATATAAAGGAGAGTTGGGATCCGAGAGACTGTGTTTGTGTGTTTGTGGAGGGATGGAGAGTTAAGGCGGGTGTTGGAGTCACGTGATCATCTCCCCTCCCATTCACCTCATTTCATTCACTTCATTTCACTCCGAGCTGAGCTCCGCAGCTGGCGCGGTCTTGCTGTTCTTGATTTGCTTTTCACATGGCCAAGTATACGTTGCATGCTCAAGAGTAAGCTCAGCGCACAACTTCGTCATATTACAACCGGAGGGGCGAACTGACAACATGGTATACAAAGAGATCCTTAACAAATAATTATTGGTTTAATTTCCCTCAGTTTATTATTTAAAATTTTAAAGCAGTACTTCGCCGCTGCGAAGCGCGGGTATTTTGCTATTATATATATATATATATATGTGAATGTATGTATGTATATATGTATGTCTATATTTATATCTATATCTATATCTATATATATATATATATATATATATATATATGTAGATATGTAAATTTGTATATGTATATATATATATATATATATATATGTATATGTGGATGTGTATATGTATATATATGTATATGTAGATATGTGTATATGTAGATATGTATATATATGTATATATGTTTATGTATATATATGGTTACATAACCTCTTTAACACACTACTTCTCCGCTGCAAAGCGCGGGTATTTTGCTATATGAATATATATATGTGTCTGTATGTGTATATATATATATATATATATATATATATATATATATTTATATATATATATATATGTGTGTATGTATGTGTGTGTGTATATGTATGTGTATATATATGTTGATATATGTATATATATGTATATATATATATATATATATATATGTAGATATGTGTATATGTAGATATGTATATAAGTATATATGTTTATGTATATATATGTTTACATAACCTCTTTAACACAGTACTTCTCCGCTGCGAAGCGCGGGTATTTTGCTAGTTACTGTATATATGTTTACATAACCTCTTTAACACACTACTTCTCTGCTGTGAAGCGCGGGTATTTTGCTAGTTTCTTATAAAATTCAGCAGGGTAGCCATCGGGGCCTGCTGTTTTCCCACTTTGAAGTGACTTTATAGAATATAGTAATTCTGATAGCACCAGAGGTTTATCCAATTCCTCTGCACTGAGAGTATCTATTTGTGGTATCTGTAATGCATCCAGAAGTGCATTAGATTGTGTCTTGTCTTCTTTAAACTCAGCAGAATATAAGGATTTATAGTAGTCTGTAAATGTATGCACATCTTTTGAGACCCAAACAGACATGGGGAAAAGATGCAGACACATTGACAATTAATGGACCCAGTTTGTTTTAATACAAAAGTGTATCGATTGATCTTCTGTCACAGTAATTAAAACAGTGTTTCCTTTTTTATATAAACTAACAAGCTTGCTATATCCTGTGATATGTGGCCGGCCTTTCATCCCGGCCAATACCCCCAGGCCGCCAGGTGGAGCCCTTCCTGCAACATGGAGGTGCCCCGAATGCGAGCAGGGAATACTGGACAATGTAGTTTTTATTCTCAGCCCTGTTAGATACCTTGGGGCCTGCTAGAGGACACTGCAGGGAGGCACAGAGACTATTTGCCTTACACCCAGGAAGTATGTCAGAGTCACGTGGACAAAGGGAACGATGTGCTTCCTGGGTGAAGAAAAGAAGGATTTTTATCTGACCCGGAAGTGTTCCAGGTCACATGGACAGAGAGGATGAAACGCTTCCGGGTCAAGGACTATAAAAAGGACAGTGAAACACCAGAGCGTTGAGCTGAGCTGGGTGGAAGGGTGGCAACGCGTCTGGGAGTGGAGGATTGTGATTATTGTATTATTGATTATTGATTTATGAGTAGTGTGGAGTGGAGGGTGCTTTGTGCACTGTTTATTGTTCAAATAAATTATATTTGGACTTTTACCTGGTGTCTGGCGTATTGTCCGAGGGTTCAAGAGGACGACAGTGCCCTCTATCTGTCACAATCCTAAAATACTCTCAGGCTGTCTTTCAACTTCAGACCTAACAAAGAATGAATGTAACTCAGGTGATAAGCAGAAGCCTAGGAATTTATATTATTTTTGAGCATTATGAAACCTTACCCTAGAACTGCATTCCAGATCTCATGTACTGACATGATGGCCTAGTGGCTAATAGTGAAGAGCGAACCCTGCTAAATTGGCTTTGCCTTGCATTTGGCAAAATCAGTTTTTCTAAAACTCAGTAGTACTAGGGTGTTGTACCATGTTAGCCATTATGAATGTAGAGAAAAGCCAAGCAAAATGACACCTTGGCTAACTAAAAAGATTACAATATGCAAGCTTTCGAGGCAACTCAGGCCCCTTCTTTTTGCCTGTGTCATTTTGATTGGCTTTTCTCTAAAACTCAGTGAAATGCATTGAAGTCAATAGGGATTGGGGAACTGAACCTGTTTTGAGTGGATTATAATGGTGCTATGGTTTTGTAGGTGTCCCTAATGGCTACCAACTATGCTGGACTGATTATTATGGTTAAAAATATGATCTGAGCAATGACACAGTAGTGCTAACCAAAGCGCTACTGTGCCTCCATGAAATAAAACTAATAGAATTAAATGTTAGAACAGTAATATGTCTTGCAACAGGAGTAGGAAGTGGCAATGGCAACAAGAGTATTCACTGATGCATGGACCCCACAGATTCAATAGTAGGTACTCATTTTTGTCGAACCAAAGAGTAGTGTTCTTATACCCCTGACGGTTTTTGACATTCTCTTCGATTGCTACCAAATAAGCACAACACTAAAGCACATGACTTCTTCACTCTTTCCTGTCTGGATCAGTTGCACAGCACCCTTGGTAATACAGTAATCCCTCCTCCATCGCGGGGGTTGCGTTCCAGAGCCACCCGCGAAATAGGAAAATCCGCGAAGTAGAAACCATATGTTTATATGGTTATTTTTAGAATGTCATGCTTGGGTCACAGATTTGCGCAGAAACACAGGAGGTTGTAGAGAGACAGGAACGTTATTCAAACACTGCAAACAAACATTTGTCTCTTTTTCAAAAGTTTAAACTGTGCTCCATGACAAGACAGAGATGACAGTTCTGTCTCACAATTAAAAGAATGCAAACATATCTTCCTTTTCAAAGGAGTGCAAAGCAAGCAGTCAAAAAAAAAATCAATAGGGCTTTTTGGCTTTTAAGTATGCGAAGCACCGCCGGTACAAAGCTGTTGAAGGCGGCAGCTCACACCCCCTCTGTCAGGAGCAGGAAGAGACAGAGAGAGAGCCACAGAAAAACAAAGTCAAAGATCAATACGTGCCCTTTGAGCTTTTAAGTATGCGAAGCACTGTGCAGCATGTCCTTCAGGAAGCAGCTGCACACAGTCCCCCTGCTCACACCCCCCTACGTCAGCGCAAGAGAGAGAGAGAGAGAGAGAAAGTAAGTTGGGTAGCTTCTCAGCCATCTGCCAATAGCGTTCCTTGTATGAAATCAACTGGGCAAACCAACTGAGGAAGCATGTACCAGAAATTAAAAGACCCATTGTCCGCAGAAACCCGCGAAGCAGCGAAAAATCCGCGATATATATTTAAATATGCTTACATATAAAATCCGCGATGGAGTGAAGCCGCGAAAGGCGAAGCACGATGTAGCGAGGGATCACTGTACTATTAAAGGGGTAGGATCAGTATTACACACAGGCAATGTACAAGTCCATACAAAAAGACATTACTTTTAAGACATGAATGCATCAACACATTTACAGTTTCCTTCTACGTGTTCATTTTGTGTTTAAATGTATTTGCAAATTTTTAGCCCATTACTAGGATCAGCATTATCTACTCAGGGGGACTGTCCCATCCAACATTAACTGCTCTGTGAAGTCACTCTGGCATTGCAAAGCATCATGGAGCGCTGGGGGAAAAAGGTTTATTGAAGCTGTTTGCATAGCAAACTTATAGGAAAATATTTGGCGAACAAGCTCACCAGTGAACCCAGAAAATCTGATGTGAGAAAAGCTCACATCTAATGTGCAGCCTTCATTGTGAATCCCTTCCTATTTTCTAAGAGAATCCTCGGGCAGAAGGCAGTAAGACATACAGTATATTATCAGAAGCATCTTCAAGTGCATACAAACTCTATTCACATCTTTTCATTTTATGTTTTTCAAGAAAATAGTGAGGAGAATGTAACTACGTTGGTACTCAAATCGGGATTATTAACATGAAAAGAATGGAGATGTTGGTTAAAGGTTTATAATCATCTATGTATGGATCATAAACATGTATGCTACAATAAAACTGATAAACACATTTGTTTTAAACAGTCAGTGTTGCAAGGTGCTTTGTGAGTTTAAAATTGTAACACGATTGTTTACTTACAGAGGCAGGAATTGAAGTCAACAACACAGCCCAATATGTGATATCATTTTTTTCCCAGGGAGGAATGGTGGCACAGTGGTTAGCACTTCTGCCTCACAGCTTCAGTCATAATAATCTGTCCAGCATAGTTGGCAAACACATCCCTAGAACTCAGGGACAGTTAAAAGACAATTGCACCATTTTGATCCACTCAAAGCTCATTCAGTTTCTCCTTCCTCACTGACTTCAAACCATTTTTCCAAGTTCATTCATTCTTCCCCAGTTAAGTTAACTGGTGATTCTAAATGTTTGTGATTTGATGTGTGACAGGGCACTGTGATGGATCTCTACAGTTAATTCCTTCCTTGTGCTCAATGTTGTCAGGATATGTTCTAGACTCCTGCAACCCTGGATAAATGGGATTTGAGGACGTTATTCTATTTTCCTACGCTTATCTCTCTGTTTTCAACTTGCAGTTTCCGTTCGCTTTTCTATTTGTTGACCAGGTACGCAAATTACAGAGTATTTTTTTGTGGCTAATCTGCAGAAACTGCACATAATAACTTATTAAATAGCATAATAATTCTTTATATGACAACTAGTCATTAAGCCCGTTACAATAACGAGCGCTAGAACAGTAGTGCATGAACATTAGTAGGAACAGTCTATATTAAATGGCAAGGGACTTTGACCTCGTTCTTTTTGTTGGTCGTATTTTTCTTTGTCTTTCAGCCTTTCTTTTGTTGATGTTTACTTGCTGAGCTGACCGTTCTTCGTGGGCTGCCGCTGTGTATTGTGTGTCTTTAATTTTCTGTGACAGTAATACTGTCTTGTACGTCCGCTGGCTTGTACGTCCGTAATATACCTTTACCCACGCGGTAATACAGGCGTGTGCGTCGGTAATATGCCTTTAACTTTCCCTGACAGTAATATCGCGCATCGCACCGTGCCCCGCACATGCGCACTTCACCAGAAGACACACACACACGGACACCTGGACGCACGCAGGGATTTTATTAAAGAGGATACCTTTTTATATATTGTACTGTTTATAATTAGTATCCTTACTTACCAGTCATCTGACACTTGTAATTTTGATTTATAATTACCTCAGTTGTAGTTGTAGTTCCCCTGCATAATATTAGACCAAGTAGCCAAAAATAACATCGTGTTCTCCCGTACTACATGTTAGTCTTACACAACCAGTTGAAAGAAAACAATTCATTATTCACATCATAATCAACAGGTTTTACTTCCTCATGAAAAGTATAACCTTTGGAATTCTCATTATTCATATATTAAAATGTTACTTGATTTTCCTGAATGTGTTTGTTGTCATTTAAGGAAGTTACAGATACCATACCTTAAAACCATATTCATCCCAAAATGTTAGCAATATAGTAGCAATAAGACTCTGGTGTTATTTAGTTATACACCATAAACCAGTTAAAAAATTATTGTAATATGGCAACAAATGTCATGTTAGCACAGCAAACACACTCATTAGGGAGCCTCTTGTACTTACTTACAAAGTGCAAACCTCCTCAGCAGTTCTTCTGATTTACTTGCCAGTAACCATTACACACTGAGCAAAATTTTAATTTTCATGTTCCACCTTTGTGTAGTTGTTAATACTAACTTTAATTTATCAAGTTCTGTTCAAGTTGTGTGCAAGTAATAGAAAGCTGAGATATCAAGTGTTACCTTTATCCACAACACTGGCTAACTAATCAATCCATCCATCCATCATCCAACCTGCTATATCCTAAAACTACAGGGTCACAGGGGTCTGCTGGAGCCAATCCCAGCCAACACAGGGTGCAAGGCAGGAAGCAAACCCCGGGCAGGGCACCAGCACACCGCAGGGCGCACGCACACACACACACACACACCAAGCACACACTAGGGACAATTTAGAATCGCCAATGCACCTAACCAGCATGTCTTTGGACTGTGGGAAGAAACCGGAGCACCCGGAGGAAACCCATGCAGACACGGGGAGAACATGTAAACTCCACGCAGGAAGGAACCAGGAAGCGAACCCAGGTCTCCTAACTGCGAGGCAGCAGCGCTACCCACTGCGCCACCGTGCCGTGTGCTAACTAATCTTACAGTGGTGTGAAAAACTATTTGCCCCCTTCCTGATTTCTTATTCTTTTGCATGTTTGTCACACAAAATGTTTCTGATCATCAAACACATTTAACCATTAGTCAAATATAACACAAGTAAACACAAAATGCAGTTTTTAAATTATGGTTTTTATTATTTAGGGAGAAAAAAAATCCAAACCTACATGGCCCTGTGTGAAAAAGTAATTGCCCCCTTGTTAAAAAATAACCTAACTGTGGTGTATCACACCTGAGTTCAATTTCCGTAGCCACCCCCAGGCCTGATTACTGCCACACCTGTTTCAATCAAGAAATCACTTAAATAGGAGCTGCCTGACACAGAGAAGTAGACCAAAAGCACCTCAAAAGCTAGACATCATGCCAAGATCCAAAGAAATTCAGGAACAAATGAGAACAGAAGTAATTGAGATCTATCAGTCTGGTAAAGGTTATAAAGCCATTTCTAAAGCTTTGGGACTCCAGCGAACCACAGTGAGAGCCATTATCCACAAATGGCAAAAACATGGAACAGTGGTGAACCTTCCCAGGAGTGGCCGGCCGACCAAAATTACCCCAAGAGCGCAGAGACGACTCATCCGAGAGGTCACAAAAGACCCCAGGACAACGTCTAAAGAACTGCAGGCCTCACTTGCCTCAATTAAGGTCAGTGTTCACGACTCCACCATAAGAAAGAGACTGGGCAAAAACGGCCTGCATGGCAGATTTCCAAGACGCAAACCACTGTTAAGCAAAAAGAACATTAGGGCTCGTCTCAATTTTGCTAAGAAACATCTCAATGATTGCCAAGACTTTTGGGAAAATACCTTGTGGACTGATGAGACAAAAGTTGAACTTTTTGGAAGGCAAATGTCCCGTTACATCTGGCGTAAAAGGAACACAGCATTTCAGAAAAAGAACATCATACCAACAGTAAAATATGGTGGTGGTAGTGTGATGGTCTGGGGTTGTTTTGCTGCTTTAGGACCTGGAAGGCTTGCTGTGATAGATGGAACCATGAATTCTACTGTCTACCAAAAAATCCTGAAGGAGAATGTCCGGCCATCTGTTCGTCAACTCAAGCTGAAGCGATCTTGGGTGCTGCAACAGGACAATGACCCAAAACACACCAGCAAATCCACCTCTGAATGGCTGAAGAAAAACAAAATGAAGACTTTGGAGTGGCCTAGTCAAAGTCCTGACCTGAATCCAATTGAGATGTTATGGCATGACCTTAAAAAGGCGGTTCATGCTAGAAAACCCTCAAATAAAGCTGAATTACAACAATTTTGCAAAGATGAGTGGGCCAAAATTCCTCCAGAGCGCTGTAAAAGACTCCTTGCAAGTTATCGCAAACGCTTGATTGCAGTTATTGCTGCTAAGGGTGGCCCAACCAGTTATTAGGTTCAGGGGGCAATTACTTTTTCACACAGGGCCATGTAGGTTTGGATTTTTTTTTCTCCCTAAATAATAAAAACCACCATTTACAAACTGCATTTTGTGTTTACTTGTGTTATATTTGACTAATGGTTAAATGTGTTTGATGATCAGAAACATTTTGTGTGACAAACATGCAAAAGAATAAGAAATCAGGAAGGGGGCAAATAGTTTTTCACACCACTGTATGTATTAAAATTTCTTGTGCTCCTCATGTCTGTGTTTTCCTTTCATATCCCCAAGCATATTTGTGTTAGATTAACTGATAATCTTAAATTACTCCTTTGTGAGTGTGTGTAAGAGTGGACTTTGAACTGAACTGTACCCAGGTTTGAGAATGTAATAATACTGTTTAGTTAATCCTCTGCAGTTTTATATAATGTAGCAGGGTACAAGGGAGCAATATATTATACATGTCAGTGTGTGTATGTGTGTATAGGGGGGTTCCTAAACAGATCCTGTCAATATGAATATTAGCATTGCTCATCCTACATGTTGTCTTATTGTGTAACTTCAAAAATAAACAGGTGGCAGAGAACATTATTGTAGATATAAATTATGCATCAACAACAATACTTCAGACAAATAACATATTGTCACCTCAATATTGTATATAAATAGAAAAAAAATTCCAAGCTGAATCTGGCATAATGGATTTCTTTTTAAGAATTTTCTAGCAAAACTGTTCATTTAAATAAGGCAATTCTCTTAAATTCTTAAATCTACTAATTATTTATGGAGAACTGTTTTAGAATAGGCACGGTCTTAGCAATACACTCCTCCACTTTCCAAAGTTATTTTCAAAACAAAGGTAATATTTTTATGCCTCTGGCATATTTATAAATCAATACAAATATTTATGACACAATATTTGAAATAAGTAAAATGTCTAGAATCAACCTAAGACCTTGTCATTTCAATTTAAAATGCTTCATGTTTATGCAGTTTGGGTATGAGGACCTTCAAGATAATTATACATAATGCTATAATGTAGATTTCAGCTACATACTGTGCCAAATCAGAATTAGCAATTTTCTTTTTTATTCTACCTGTTTTCATGTAAGTATGCACTTCATCTCTTCATTACCTTCAATAAAACACTTTTATGATGAATGCAAAGATATGAATGCCTAGCTGGGCACAGAATAATTTTGAAATTCCTCCATTAAGATTAAGAGTGATGTGCATAAATTACTCATGGAAAAGAATTTTTTTAACTTGTTCATCCTATATAAAGTGCTAGAGCTATTGGCAGTCTTTATTTAAACATGAACAGAATATAGATGGGGCTTTTGATGGAGTAATGCTGGAGTAAAAAATAACACATTGAGAGAGTCAGATGGAGTTATTTACCATAGCTTGTGGAATAGCATATTTAGAACATGGGCATTGTATCACGGGAAAGCGCCCTTATGGCATTTGGCCATATCTAGCACTAATTCCAATAAATTAAAAACAACATGTTAAGGATGTATATGGATTTGTCTATACAGTTTACTGAATCTGTGTCTATAGTATGGGGTAGATTGTTAACTTTCCTACCTCGCTAATAAGGTCAAAGCTCTTCTCTTCTGTTCCCTTCAAACCCTGATCTTTATATACAGTCAGTAATCCTTTGCTCCAAACTGTCTTGCTTACACAGGACTCGATTGTGCCCCTTGTATAAAGCAATTGTATACCTTCTGTCAGGTTCAAATAAACCCCAAAAATACTTCTAAGGTCAGCAGCATCCATTCTCTGGGGTAACTAATCTCATTATGGGAAAGATCTAACTCTCCCTCGGTTAATGAAACTTTCATGTGTCATTCCAAGGAACCTCTCTGATTTTGAATGGTTTTTATTTTACAATTAATTCTGTATTTTTCTTGTCTTTTTAAAGTTGCTAGAGTTTTGGTAATGTACTGAAGCTAAATATATACCTGTTTTTACTTCTAGTTTAGTTTTGTAAGTTTTTATTTTAATATTATATTTTCATTGTTTCCAGTCTACCATTTAGCTTTTAATGGGTGTAGCCACTGTCACACATGTGCGAGTAGGAGGAAGCTGAGTGGGCCAAGTCAAGGTAATTACCCGCCAAGCAAGGGGGTGGCAGGGTGCACTAATCCTACTTCTGTTATCTCTGCAGGCCAGATACGGGAAAACCTACCAGACACACCATCAATGACGCCACAGACGACGTCACTTCTGACCCTGGTGCAACAGATGACATCACTTCTGGTTCTGGCCATGGACGACATCACTTCTAGTTTTAGCCTTTAAAGCTGCCATCACTTCAACATCCCGTCAGTTCAGTTCAGGACTCAAAACAATGCAAACGAGTGCTATGTCAAAACCCTTTTGCAGCCAGGGACAATATATAGGTGGCTGCCCCAAACCTGTTTGTGTGTGTCAAGGCTGTTCATTTCACACCACTATGTGCCTATTATTGGCATGATGCAGTGCATTGTTGCTAAGGGTATGGTTGCAGAGGTTATGACCTGTGGCCTCACCAGGGTAACATTATAAAGGTTGTCAATGTAGTCCTCTCATTGTCCAAGGTTATGGATAACTACCAAATTAATCTCATGTGCCACTTTAGTTTTGGTTTTCAGGACTTTAATCGTGGTTACATTTTATACTGACTCCGGGTGAGACAGTAAATGTATGAATATAGATGGCCAGGAGATACACGTGATCAAAGGCAAGCTAAGGTCACAACCGAAGTCAATTCTAGATTTCAGACTAACTGAAAATGTAATCAAAAATCAGTAGGCAGAAATAAGAGTAAGACAAAAAAAAACAGGTAGTCAAAAGGAACAAAAGGTTTCAACAACAACAACATTTATTTATATAGCACATTTTCATACAAATAATGTAGCTCAAAGTGCTTTACATGATGAAGAAAGAGAAAAAAGACAAAATAAATAAGAATTACAATTAGGGAACACTAATTAATATAGAATAAAAGTAAGGCCCGATGGCCAGGGAGGACAGAAAAAACAAAAAAAAAAACTCCAGACGGCTGGAGAAAAAAATAAAATCTGCAGGGGTTCCAAAGCCATGAGACCGCCCAGCCCCCTCTAGGCATTCTACCCAACTTAAATGACCCCAGTCAGTCCTCATTGTATTCAGGGTTCTCATGGAAGAATTTGATGATGACGGTCATGTGGTCTTCTGGCCTTTAATCCATCAATGTAGGGACATCACGGTGCTTTGATCAGGTGGTGGTGGCACAGATCGACACCACAAAAAAAGAACAGAAGAGAATGTAGGGGTTAGTACGGATTTTGGAGCCACCATAAATAATAATGATAATTGAATATACAGAGCATCAGGATTAAACTAAGATGAAGCTATGAGAAAGCCATGTTAAAATAATGTGTTTTCAGCAATGTTTTAAAGTGCTCCACTGTATTAGCCTGGTGAATTCCTGTTGGCAAGCTATTCCAGATTTTAGGTGCATAAAAGCAGAAGGCTGCCTCACCACTTCTTTAAAGTTTAGCTCTTGGAATTCTAAGTAGACAATCATTTGAAGATCTAAGGTTATGATTTGGAGTGTAAGGTGTAAGACATTCCAAAATATAAGATGGAGCGAGATTATTTAAGGCTTTGTAAACCATAAGCAGTATTTTAAAGTCAAATCTAAATGACACAGGTAACCAGTGTAGTGACATCAAAACTGGGGTGATGTGGCTCGGATTTTCTTTTCAAAAAGCTTTCAGCATAATACTATCCATAAATCTCAGATACTGTGTGTAGAGCACTTGAGTAGTGAGAAAAGCTCTATATAGATGTAAAGAATTATTATTATTATTATACTTTGTAGGTGTTTGGAGAGACCTTCCAACCATCACTCCCATGACATTACAGGGCAGCACACATTCTATGGAACTGTAGGAGAATGCTCTGAGGTGAGAAGCCAGACAGCAAACACCCTGAAACAGCAGTGTCATAGGAAACAAAGATTGCATCGCAGGATAACAGAAAACATCCTAACCATTCTCAATTTACACTAGAAACAAAAACAAATGAGAAAACTGTGATCCTTGAGTTCTACAAAACCTAAATCAATGCATAGACTGTATAAATTTATCCAGGAAATTCCCAAAAAGCTTAACAAATTTACAGATCATAACGCATTTATTTAACTGTGAATTCTGTTTTAAGGATTCATTTGGTTTGCATGAAATTTATAAATGTTATTTTGGTGAATAGGATTGCCAAGCTTGTTGGCCATTTTTGTCATGTTCTAATAATGCTCTAATATATTAGCATTAAGGGGTTTTAATTTTATTATGTTTAATGAACTACAAGTGAGTTTAGTGTTTAGGATTTGGTGCCAAGTTTTTTGTTCTTTTTTTGTTCTTTATTTTGCCTTATACAATTTCTTGTATTATGAATTTGTTAGTTTTCGCATACCCCTTGGGGTCAGAGCGCAGGGTCAGCCATTGTTCAGTGCCCCTGGAGCAATTACAGGGTAAGGGTCTTGCTCAAGGGCCCAGCAGAGTAGGATCTCTTTTGGCAGTGATGGGGATTTGAACCGGCAACCTTCTGGATACCAGTGCAGATCATTAGCCTGAGAGCCACCACTCCGCCCAAAAGTTGTTAAGTCTTTTCAGCTAACAAACTCCAAGCTGATATTTTGGTTTCCTTTGTATCCATCCCCTGTTCTTTTTCTTATATTTTATTCATGCTAAAGATCTTTTATTAAAACGTCTGCTTTTCTTTCTGTAGTACTCAAGGAAGTTTAATTTTAACATTCTTTAACAATGCATCTTCTATAGATGAGTCATTTCTAGTTTATTTTTTATTATCTCTGTAGATTGTACAACAAATATTACAATCTATAATGAAAAACTTTTCACTGTGATTTAAAATGCTTAATATTTATGTGCTTATTGTTTGATATAATTAAGGGTAACTGATGCTTTGGTGTGAATTCCAGCTCCTTCAACTTACTGTATCAAACTGGGTTTAGCACATGTATTTTTTCTTAATGTGTTTATTTGTGATTGATGCTGCTAAATTCTGTGCAGATTTCTGTGTCACATTGTAAGAAGTATTAAGTAAGCAGTTGAATTTTCTAAGATGTTTCTTTTTTTAATCCACCTGTTTTTGTGTTCTTTAACAATACACACAAAAATTGAAGACTGCATGATAATTCAAACACAGCACAAATGTTAAAATAACAAAACCCTAATTAATAATCAGGAATTTTAATGTGTCTTGGTTTATTATGTAATGTATCACTGAATACACTTCCAAGTTTTATTCACGCTTCTAAAAATAAGATAATTTAAGAAAACAATTATCACATAAAATCCAAACAAAATATTGTTGGCATATGTAGAAACTATTTTGAAATAACATTAGAAAACACATCAGATCTCAATGGGAAAAAAATCATGGCGGATATCTACACTGACATAGACATTGTTTGATGGAAGTGAAAATTATCACCCTACAGAGGGCTGAATTCAAAGACACCCCGAAAATCAAAGTGAACAAATGATGTGCCAGGCTAGTCCATTTTGCCGAAATTTCATTGCAGCAACTCAGAATCATACTGAGTAGTTTGTATGGCCCCACATGCTTGTATGCATGGCTGACAATATTGGGGCATGCTCCTAATGAGACAACAGATGGTGTCCTGGAGGATCTCCTCCCAGGTCTGGACCCGGGCATCACTGAGCTCCTGGACAGCAGTGGTGTTCTGTTGCATTTAGGTCTGGTGAGCGTGGGGTCCAGTCAATGGTATTAATTCCTTCATCCTCCAGGAACTGCCTGCATAATTTCGCCATATGAGTCCGGGGTTGTCGTGCACCAGGAGGAACCCAGGACCCACTGCACCAGCATAGGGTCTGACAATGGGTCCAAGGATTTCATCCCGATACCTAATGGCAGTCAAGGTGTCATTGTCTAGCCTGTAGAGGTCTGCGTGTCCCTCCATGGATATGCCTCCCCAGACCATCACTGACCCACCACCAAACCGGTCATGCTGAACGATGTTTCAGGCAGCATAACATTCTCCATGGTTTCTCCTGACCCTTTCATGTCTGTCACATGTCCTCTGGGTGAACCTGCTCTCATCTGTGAAAAGCACAGGCCACCAGTAGTATACCTGCCAATTCTGGTATTCTGTGGAAAATGGCAATTGAGCTCCACGGCGCTGGGCAGTGAGCACAGGGCCCACTAGAGGATGTTGGGCTCTCAGGCCACCCTCATGAAGTCTGTTTCTGATTGTTTGGTCAGAGACATTCACACCGTTGCTCTGCTGGATGTCATTTTGTAGGGCTCTGGCAGTGCTCATCCTGTTCCTCCTTGCCCAAAGGACCAGATACCAGTCCTGCTGATGGGCTAATGACCATCTACTGCCCTGTCCAGCTCTACTAGAGCAACTGCCTGCCTCCTGGAATCTCCTCCATGCCCTTGAGACTGTGCTGGGAGACACAGCAAACCTTCTAGCAATGGCACGTATTGATGTCCCATCCTGGAGAAGTTGGACTATCTGTGCAACCTCTGTAGGGTCCAGGTATCGCCTCATGCTACCAGTTAGTGACACTGACCATAGCCAAATGCAAAACTAGTAAATAAACAGTCAGAAAAGATGAGGAGGGAAAAATGTCAGTGGCCTCCACCTGTTAAACCATTCCTGTTTTGGGGGTCGTCTCATTGTTGCCCCTCTAGTGCACCTGTTGTTAATATCATTAACACCAAAGCAGCTGCAACTGATTAACAACCCCCTCTGCTACTTAACTGACCAGCTCATTATCCTAGACGTTTCATTGATTTGATGCTATATTCTGATTAAAAAGTGTTCATAATATTTTTTTGAGCATTTATATATTACTATAGCATAAAATATAATTTGCATTGATTAGTTTTCTGCTCTGCCCACGACAGGTCAGTTGCCCTTGGTCTGTGACCAAGGGCCTCATGTATAAAACCTTACTTAGATTCTACACTAAAATTTTGCTCATGCTTGAAAGGCAAAAACAATGTACACAAAAAAAATGGATTTATAAAACAGTACATGCCACACCAAGTTCATTTATAAATCTCAAATCAACTTAAAAATATGAGCCCTTCAACACACTTTTAGCCACCATATGTGGTGCATAAATGTCTTTTTTGAATATTTACAATCTAATCACAGTATAAACTTGGCCATATTCTAATGTGAAATCATTTCTAAAAATCATAGGTAAACACAGAAAATGAAACTTCAGTGAATGTAGTCTTGAAATATTACTGACTAATTAACATTCTTTTTGCCTTTTTGCTGGACTCACTGAAGTCAAAAAAAAAAGAGTGAGAGCAGCTGAGTGGACAGAACAATAGCAATGTGCCATCATGCAGTGCCCAGACCACCTCCAGTACACAGTGTAAATTTACGCAGATGGTATCTGCAGAACTGCGAGACATTAAAACCATTCTTATTGAACTTATAAAAAATAAAATAATTTTGCCAAGTAAGCGTCAATGTTGTAATACATATAAGTCTCTTTAGATTCAACAAACAACATTCAAATGTCTTTGAACTGCCATTGTGTCGATGTCCTAAGGAATAGAGTCAGAGGCATTCCATGTTTGTGCACGATGTTATGCAATACTCCACAAAACATATGTGGGGCTGTACAGCAGTTGCTATCAGAGACATTTAAACACTGTCACAAACTCCACAAAGAGCCATAGCAAGGTTTGGGGCAGCCACCCATATATTTGGTTTCCTGGCTGCAAATTGCAAATAAATGATAGCACTGATGTGCACAAAACTGAGTCCATAACAGAACTGAGGGAATAGGGAAAAGGTGGAGGCTTTTAAAGGGGAAGACAGGAAGTGAGGTCAAAGGGGTTGGGCTCATAAGGGTCTTCAGCCATAGGTTCGAGCCCGGACGTGACATCCCGGTCTGATTCAGAATTGCCCTTACTCAAGCCCTTTGGCTGCCTCCCATGCACACGTGTGTGACAACACTATCATCTACATTTTAATGAACCAATGGTCTGTTCTATTACTAATCATTTCCTAGAGTGCCTTTCATTATATCTTGTGGTATACCCACTATGACCTGAATGAAAGATTATATAAGCTGCCTGTAATTGATAAACTAAATTGCAAACCTGTCATTTAGGCTTACTTACCAAGAGGTCAGCCATTCGCACACAACATGACCCTGAAGTCTGCTTTTCCCACACGAATATTTGATAAAATAAAGGAATTGTGGGTTGAGCATGGCCACCAATCAACAATATTAGTCACACATATTTGAGCATTATATATTAAGTTGTATGTTAAATTAATGAAAGTGCTTTCTGTTTAGTAAAGCACATTCATTCTGTGATGATGCCTTTATTACAACATGCGTGCATTACATTAAGAAAATCAGTAATTGCTGCAAATTGCTTTTTGACCTCAGCTTGCTTACCCTAACTATAAGGAAACTGGATACATCTGGGTAGTATCTAAAGTATACCATCCCATACAGATGCCATGACATGGATCAGGGATGACTGCAAGATTCCTGACCAGTCAGCTAATTCACACTGAAAAGCACTTATCACTAAATACGCAATGGTTATTAAAACTTCTGATAAAACAGGAATTGTGTGATTTCTGCATGATGATCTCAGTAATGTATGTTCATATTCAGCACACAGCGCCAAGAGAATGGTTCTAGGAAGTCTAAATCAGCTTATAAGCCAGTGATCATCATTAACCAAAAACTCATCTTGATCCCTTAAAACTCACTCCTTGTGTAGCCTGCCATTGGCCATATCCTCCAAAAGAGCTAACGCTGCCATTGGCAGTTTTGTAGTACCACACAGGACACCTTTTTACAGATAAAATAGGCTACACACAGGAGCAATTAACATTAAGCATATACATTATGGCATTATTACCAACATTGAAGACAGCTGTATTGAGGAAAGATGTCAATTAATTGTGCTATAATTAGTTCAAGAACATTAGAATGTGATGGACACATCATTGAAATGTGATTTTCTGTTCATTTTAGCAAGGCTGAATTACAATAGTTACCAAAATAAATCATCAACAAAAAGGAAAAAGTCTGCGTATGATGAAGTATACATAATAATGATAAGTATAACAAGGAATATCACATAAATAAAATAATATATATTTGAGAGGATAACAAAATGGTCACAGTAATAACAATTGTGAAATAAGCAGCCTTGACAAACGGATAAAAGGTTTGTGGCAGCCACCCGTTTACTTGAGCCCTGGCTACAAAAAGGCAAAATATTTTGCACAGATATGTACAGGACTGAGTCCAACATAGAACTGAGGAAACATAGGAAGTGGTCTGGGTTTTAAGGCAGGGAACCAGAAGTGATGTCAGGGTGGTCGGAACCAGAAGTGACATCTTCCTAGACTGAGCCAGAAGTGATGTTATCGTGGTCGGAACTGGAAGTGACGTCATCGTGGCTGGACCCAGAAAGTGACGTCATCGTGGCAGGACCCAGAAAGTGACGTCATCGTGGCAGGACCCGGAAGTGGTGTCATTGTGACAGAATTTCCTGTGTTTGATCTGCAGGCATAACAGAGAAAGAGTTAGCGCACCCCACCACCCCATGGCCTGGTGTGGAATTACCTTCATTTGGTCCTTTTAGCTGCCTCCCATTTGCACATGTGTGACACAATGTATATGTAATATTCAAGTGAGTATACAAAAATGGAGTACAATAATCAAATTACAATACTGTAAACTTGTGCGATCATAGTAAATAGAAAAAAATGATAAAAAAAGAAAAAGAAATAAAACATATAAACAACAATATGAAGATGGCAACAAAAAAGTGGTGTATCAGAAGACACTAATTAAATAAAAGAATTGATAAGTGATACAAGTATATAACACATACATGGCATTAATAAAGTATCTATCTATCTATCTATCTATCTATCTATCTATCTATCTATCTATCTATCTATCTATCTATCTATATAGTACAAAAATAATTTGTAAATGTGAAAATAAAAAAAAAGAAATGTTATTCTAAATTACAGTTGCCAAAAAAACAGAACTTATATGAGGAAGACATGCAAATAAGGGGTATATGCATCCTTTCTGGGAGGTTAAATCACATTGAGCGATTTGAAATTATTCTTTGTATTTTTAAGCAAACTTGGGCTTCAATCATTTCTTTCTTCATATTTTAATGGAGGGGGCAGGATTTGGTGGGGAGGTTGGACAACATGTTTCAAGGGCTGGAAGCTCCCTTCTTCAGGGCCAAATGGAACAATTTGCTAAAAAAGAAACATAGAAAGATGAATTTATTTGATGTAAAGGGTGTAAAGAGAACATAAATAATAGAGGATAATAAAGAACGAATACCTGTACACAGGAACAAAAATTAAAAACCCGGAGACTATCCACGAATTCATTTGGAAAGGGATGTCTGAAAAAAGAAGAACAAAAGATAACCTAATTTGAATAAGCACTGAAATTACAATAAAAATAAAAAGGATGCTAAGGAGCAGCACATAAAGAAGTTGTAAAAAGAGGTTCATCTATATAGTCAGGTGGATTTGAGGGTTCCCTTTTTTAAACAGTGATAAATCCAAAACTACCGAACTCAAAAATGAAAGAAGAAAAACTATTAATAAATAAATAAATAACAAATAAAATGAAAAGTGTGGCTAAATATATTTTTTATTTGTTATTATTCCTGCTTATAATTAGTATCATTATTATGTACACCTCATTGTCCTGCCAACTGAAGTCCCTAAAATGCCAACACCAAAAACGTCTAGGTAGCACTTACCTATGGCCCAAATTTGCCATAATGTTAATGCAGTTTTCACTCCAAAAATGTTCATGTGTGAGAAATGGCTTATGCGCATTTCCAAGTGAAAACATATTTTATACATGAAGCCCGTAGTGCCTCCCAGCACTTTTGTGTAGAAAAAACGAATGACTTGTTTGGCTAAGAAAAAGGATGCTTACATCACTTTTAAGTGCAGGATTGACACCATCAGCGTACATTTCTTGTAACAGTTCTTACTTGCTTTCTTGCTCCTGTGACAGCTACAAAAATAAAATCTGAGTCAACAGTTTATGAAGATATGAGAGCATTGGTCAAATGGGAAGTTAGAACCGGAAACGTAATTTGTAAGATGACAGTGAAGGCAACCATTAAATGTAAAGAGAACATGAAGGAAACAAATTATACTAAGAAGAGAAAAGTAAGCACCAAACAGTGTCAGTAAAGAGTTAAGTAATCTGCCGCAGTAGATATTCATCTGCCCATCCATTCATTTTCTCTGTGCTCTTACTAGACAACAGACTTGTACTGAGCTGGGCCTTGTCCTTGGCTGCATTAGAACCTTTTCTGGACTGGACAGTAGTCTGTTTGGAGTCAGACTCACACATAGAGATCACATTTTGCATTTTGGGGGAAATATGTCTCATATTAAATAATTTGGAGGTTACTGAGAAAAAGTATTCTAAAATAAAAAAAAGCAAGTGAAAGAAAAAATGAACACAGTGTTTGGAAAACTCTTTCTTTATAGCTCTCAGAGATGTGACTATATGTAGAAACACTGAACATGTTTTGTTATAATATCACTACATCCCAGAGAAATGTGCAATGGTAATGCAGTGGTAGTGATCCTTGCATCATTAAATAAAAAGAATTATTGCACTAACTCTGGAAATAAGGAGATATCAAAGTGCTGTGCCAGCATGCATTTCCAAAAGGAAGAAAGTATGTTAGGGTTATTTCCACACTGAAAAAATAAAAGAGGGTTAGAGACCTAACATTTTGTCTGTACAGCCAAGAGACTCCTGATGAAGACTATACTACTGTATACTATACATCAATGCTAATAGCATAAAAAAACTCTAAAGTTTCATTACCACTAAAGTACTTACTTGACTTATTTTATCTGTAAGATAAACCAACCAATCATAATATAAAAAAAGCTGTACTAAGTAGAGGTAAATAGTTTTGGGGAGTTTGATCTGTAGGTTTTCTACAAAAGAATCAGCATTATTATTTTTACCAAAAAAGGACACATAAAAAATATCAATAAATAAAGTAAAGATTATCCTAAATTTTAAATCAGTGGAGACAAGTGAGTTACAACATTTTGATATCAAAATCTGAAATCTGCACTTTGTGCAGGTTGCATATTTTCCTTCCTTCTTACTACATAGAATTTTTCAGGATATTTAAGACTCTTTTCAAAGTCTAAAATTATGTGATACAGAAAATGGCTAAGCTTCACCAGTCTCCATGAGGATGAATAAAAGTTTGAATTTAGTTTGTGCCATTTGCTGCCACAATCTCTGTTTCTGTCTTTTAGAAAATGATTGAAAAGACAAATTTTGAAATTGATAAAAAAGACAATTTATTTGTATTGTACTCACAAATCAAGCCTCCAGATTGGCAAACCTGCCTAACTTTGTGCCAGTCCCAGGCCAGGATAAATTGAGAGGGTTGGTGTCAGGAAGAGCACCTAACTGTAAACCATTAATGATGAAGTCACTCCAATTAGCTTTGGAAAATCTGCATTGTACTCAGAGATCCTTTGCCTTTGTTAAACTCAGAGAAACTGAAGCAACTATTTGTGCAATAGTGAAGGAACTATTTTACTAAATCATTTATAAACACATGCACAGATGTCTCTAGTGCAAAAAAATAAATATAACAGAAAATTAAAATGACAATAATTAGAAAATCACACTGTCAATTCTGAGGTTATACATTCTCTTGACCCGGCAGATAAGTAACTATATATCTTTTAATTAGTAAATAAAAAATCAAGAAAAAAGTATATATAACAATATCAATATTTTTATTTGCAAATTATATATACATAATAATATATAGCAAATTGTTTACCCATAAAATACACGCAACAGTGGTACTTTGTTATGTGCCGTATCTGTAAAACTCCAGCTGCAAAAAATGCATGAGGAAAAGTGAGTAAGCTTGGTTTGCCCAGCAGATGGTGCAGTGGGTTAATTATTTATTTATTAAAATGCAGCATCTGATGATCAATTTTGTCATTCAAACCTCAGAGTCCAATAATTATTCCTAAAATATTTTTGTAAAAAGGGATTCTGAGATAAAAAATTTCAGATTCAGTAATGTTACCAAAATAGTTGAGAGCCAAATTATTTGTTTGTAATATCAACTCTAACCAGACAGAACAGATGGCTTTTTAGTGATGATGTTTCTGTATGAAGGATTAATAAATAGAGGTTGAATTAAGCACGATAAAAATAAAATAGCAAACACATATATAAAATATTTATATATACAATCTTAACATATAGGGTGAATCCCTGTTTACTTATAGTAACAAAGTGTAATGCACATTAAATCAACATATCAAACGTTTAATAACATTCACTTGGATGTTTTCTCATGATTTCTTTTATGGCTGTTTCTGCATAAAGGAAGTGGTTGCAACAGTTCATTATCCATCACTTAAGCTTAAAAATAAATAAGAGGACCTATTTACATTTCATTGAAATCCTCTCATCTTCTTGGGTTCCTCCATCTCATTGACCACCTTTAAAACAATAGTCCATTTAAAATGAGCTGGATAAGCAAATTTGAAGACTGATTGATTTGTGATGTTTAGAGTGTTTTAAATTATAAATATGAAGCTATTTCAAAATTCTACTAAAATATGCCTTTAATTAAAATAACATAATGCATCCTAACAGCAATAACAACTAAAGTAAAAGGTTATTTAAAATATTGTCATTATCTAAAAAGAAACTATAAAATAGCTACCTAGTTCCAAGCTATTTAAAAGAGATAAATAGTTTTAAGGTATGCCAATCTCATGATTGGGGGGTGTTTAAAAATTTTATGCAGTTGCCTCTAGCTACCTTCTCAATTTTGATGTCCCGTTATGTATTTTGTGTGTGTGTGTGTGTTTCAGATTCATATTCTGACATTGATTTGGACTTTGTATTGAATTATTGTTCTGGAGTTACAAAATGCAATAGTGGATGCTGTAAGAGATGTGGCAAATTAACTAAGGAATATAAGGTCTGTACTGTGTGATATTGGGCGCAATTTAAATGAATTGGTTAAAAAATAAATGTTGCATCTGATTACCTGTTTTCACATTTTGCTAATTATATTCAAATGAAGCTGAAACTCTGTCGAATTTGACTGATCATTTGATGGGTCAGGGTCAGGTTCATCATATCACATTTCTTCAGGTACGGGCAAGCCATGACACACTTTCTGTAGACTATTGAGCAGCGCTTTAATAGAGTGGAAATGCATTCCAGTTAGGCTACATAAGCAAATTCATTCTCTGAAGGTGCTTTTTTAGTGTAGCATTGGTGCCAAGCAACACAACAGATCAATTCTTTTCTCTTTACATGGCTATATGAAATGGCTTGCTATCTGTAAAAGAACTTCTTGCCTTTTGCCGCACTAGTTGGAAAAAGCACCTGCGACTCTACAGAGCTGCCGCTTTTATAAGTTCTCCAGCTACAGTATATATGATGCAATGCCAGCTCATTCTTTTGGTGATTCATCCCTGTCTGATGTAACTTGTCCAGCGCCGTTGCAACAGCAATGTCCATGCAACTGACCGTTCTGAATACATTTGGAAAAACCAGACGTTGCTGCAAATTTTGCTTTGATGTTTCCCAGTTTGACCACAGTGTAAGGAAATCTTATCTATCTGGATTACAAGTGGATAATACCATCCTATACAGCTGGCATGGAGTGACTCAGTGATGTTTGTGAAATACCCGATCGGTCAGCAAGTTCACATTGAAAAGCTCCTGTGGAGTAGATAGAGGACAGATCCTTAAAGTCTGCCTTTGCAAAGCTGGCACCAGTTGAGCCCACAGCTCCAAGAAGATAGCTCTTAGAAATCGACTTAGAAGCCAGTCATCATCATCTATAAATATGCACTCTCTTCTAATTCTTCCATTTCTGATGTCTTCTAACAACGCTAAAGCAGAAATGGTAGTTGGAATAGTTTAGCCATTCCATGCACCATTATGTTGTTACAGAATGATTACAATCAAGTGAATTAAATTTGTGAACGATATGCAATTAATGTCTGTGTTTTTAATAAATCCCTCGTCATTGATGCGAATATGAAAAAGAAAGGTAAATGACGCACAGGGCCGTTCTTACGACGTTGGGGGCCATGGGCATAATTAGACTGTGGGGGCCCTAATACGTGTAGTATTAACTATAGTTCAGCCAGATTTGACCTGTTTCCACTGGGCACATCGTGGATGTATATAGCTAAGCCCAGCGTGTGCAAAATGTGCAGTGGTGCATATTTTTATAAATTTTAGAGCATTTTATTTATTTTTTTGTCACAATTAAAAAGTGTGTTTTTTATACCGTTTTCCATTTTTTTCTACCAAATTTAAACTTGAGCTAAAGAACATTCCAGAATAAAGCTCAAGAAGCAAAATCAACTTTTTGCGCTTTAACACTTGCGAAATCTTTAATTAATGCCGAGTAATCAAGCGATTGGACAACATCTCGCTCAATGGACATTAATGCTAAAGCACTCAATCGTTCTTGTAACATGGTTGTCCTGAAGTAATTCTTGATTATCTTTAGCTTAGAAAAGCTGCATTCCCCAGCAGTGACAGTAACTGGTATGGTCAAGGCAATACGTAGCACTATTGCAACGTTTGGAACAGAATCTTGCAAGCTCTTCTGGTATATAAACTGCAATGTTTCAAGAGTAGAAGCATTTATTTCATTGTCTCGTCATTTTCACTTTCAGCAACTGCTGGCTGAACATCCTCATCTGGCTGCTCATTTTCTTGTGGAATGTGACGTGAATGTTGCTCGTTGCTTACTGCTGGTCGGTTTTGAAAGGAATCAGTAGGAGAATGCACCTTTTCGGCCATGACAAATTTCAGCAAAGCTCCTTTTTGTGTCTCAATAAAGGCTACATCGTCTGCCCTTTTCTTTTATTTAGCAGCACCGGACGGATAACTGCGTTTCATATAAATATGGTACATGCGAAACTGCTAACGTGAATAAGATGCAGTTACGAGCGGTGTACGATAAGGCCAATGCCAAGGCGAAAAAGAGAAGAAGCGTTATACGCGACAGAAAAACACGGGAAGAAGTCCACGCCCATGCTCACGATGCACCCGTGGCCTAGAACGGAATTACATTTTGTAGTACAGATACGTAGCTTGTGTCGATCTTAAAAAAAATTAAAAACCCTCGAATGATGGGGCCCCTTTTGTCTCGGGGCCTCGGGCGACTGCCCTGCTCACCCGTGCCTAAGAATGGCCCTGTGACAAAGAAACAGTAGCACTGCTTTAACGCTCAGTGCATAAGGCAGGGGGCTACTGTGAAAATGTGCGTGGCTTTAAGCCAAATTTAGTTTTTATACATTTCAAAATGTGTGAAGAAACAAGCGTATGCAACATTTTTCTGCATATGCACCGTTTATACATGAGGCCCCTGGAGGGCCACAATGTAAATTTTTGTTCCAATGGTATTACTTAATGAGAAGTCAATTATTGTTGATAAAGCACTTATTGCTTAAGTGGCATTTTTCTGTTTCATTTTAGTTATTTCACAAGTTAAGATTTCAAACCCTTAATTGCTTTTTTTGTCTTATACAGCTGCATTTGTGTTTTTAATTGCTCCTTATTAGCAATAAGATGGAAATGACAGAGGAACCAGCAGTTCTCCATCTAACTTGTTTCTGTTTACACCTGTGTGTAATCATCATGCACTATTTGGTTCAATAAAATGCTTGGATGGAAACTGAAGAGAGAAAAAGTGATGGACTGAAAATGATTCACTTTCCATTTTAGGGCTTCAAATCATTTGGATGATTTTCTTGGAAAGGGAAAAATCTACACTATAAGAATGACTGAGAATACAGAGTTAAAATACTAACAAGTCATGAAATTAAAAAAAGATTAGCTATTTTCAAGGATTGCTTTCTAATTAAGCAACTGGATAGGAATAAAAACCTGCACCCACTGTGGCCCACCAGGACCAACACTGGTCTCTCCTTTATTAGACAAAAGAAGACACTTGATTGTTGGTTATGACTTCTGGCGTGTTTAATGTTTTCTCTGTTAGTCATTTTCATTGCTTTGGATTACTTTTCATACAGTAAAGTATAAAAGACTATATAAAATTAAAATCTACATGTTTTGCATACTTCTCCATTTTATCATATACTGTAAATTTACATACATACAGTATTATACCTGAATACAGTTCATGATCATTGTGGTCAGAGCCTATGACTGCAGTATTAATTGGACAGGGTATCAGCCTATCACAGGGTACAAACACATCTAATTTAGAGTCACCAACCTATCCAAAAATATGGAATCCAGGCGACAAACCCATCAACACACAGGAAGAACATAAAAACTCTACACAGACCCTGATGAAGATGGGGTTTGTGCCCAGCCTACTTCAGCTGGTAAAATATTAGTGCTAGGCACTACATTTATATACCATACATGGTCAGAGGATGTGGGGCACAAAGAAAGAAAGACTTCTGTCCATTGCTATATTTAAATGTGGAGTCTAAAATTCTGTTAAATTTGTCTTCTCTCAAAATTTATAATTAAAATGGCAAAAGTGAAAAACGAAAAGTAATATACCCAATTTGAATAATTCACCTTTCTACCCTTTGCTTATTCTTGACGAATGTCTTAGTTTTCCATGTGTTGTCGGCACTGTATTTCTCAAATGTAAGCAGATAAAAAACATATCTGAACTGAAGGAAAAAATATTATAGAGCATATCGTTTTTATTCCAGCAACAGCCAATGATAATAACAATAATCATAATAGCAATAATAAAACTATATTGTACATTATTTTCATGATCCTTTGGTTGTGAGGCTCCTTTATATTGCTACTTATTTCATATGTGTCAAGATCTTCTTGAAAACACTTCTTAATCAAGCATGTCCTGAATTTATTTTCACTGTATTACAAAGGTAGAATAGATATCAATTAATATAGACAAAGTGGACCCATAATTTATAATTAAGTAGCAAGTGGCTTGTAATAAACAGCGGCACTGAGCGTAATAGGCAGCAGAAAAAAAAAAAAAACTAGTGTTGATTTGTCCCTCGGCAAATTAATAGAGTGCTTATCAATGACAGGGTTACATAAAACAGCTAAATGAATAATCATCGGTGAGTTAGAGTGAAGCAGATCTCTAACAAGCTCAATTTGAACCTCATGACATCTGTAGACTGCAAAAGATTGAGGAGTGATGAACAAGAAAAAAGCCAGTGAACCATTGTTAAGGGTATGTTTAAGAGTGTTTGTTTAAAGCAATAAAGCTAACGGAGCTTTTCAGGTTTAACTTTTACTGATCTCTTTTTTTTTTATTAACAATGAATAAGGAACAGTAGCCAGAGATGTGATTTAACAAACAAAGAATTGTAAAAACATTTTCCAGTCGTTGTTTTTCATGTTGGTAAAAAACATCCTGGTTTTTTGGTCCTTGTAATCGTTAAATGTGAGTGTGCTGCTCTATTGTTGTCTAACAACACCCCCCAGAAATTAGAAATGCACATGCGCATACACAAAATAATACCTTTTCTTCAAAGTTATCCTCAGCCAACAAAATGTAGCCAATTACAATTTTCCTACAAAGTAAGAATTTGGAAAATGCAGTTTGGCTTTGGCTTGCAGGTTGTAATTTGGATTCTGCCTATTGTGTTAGATAAATAGCATGGTGCCTAGATGTTACTTAACCTTGGCAGGAGGGAAAATTTAAAAGAATCATTTGAAGAATGGCTTAGCACAATTCAGTTTATGCTGATCACTTGAACCTATTCAAATATGATATGTCTTTACAGATGGCTTAATTTTTCAGTATCAATAAGGAAAACGCCAAGTTAAAATGAAATTTGTGTAAGCATGCAATCTCTAATAAAAAGCAAAAGAAAAAATATGTAACTGAATCTATGCAAACTATATTGATTTCTCTAATAAACCACCAAGCCAACTTTTATCAACTGATTTTCTCAAGGTGAAAAATCTGTCACATTCTAGCAACAAGCATTTGGTTTAAATATTCTTGTAGGACAAATAAAGAAATATTGGTTCAGTAATATACTGTATTAAAGAACAGAATGAACTGTCAATAAAATTATTTGCAGTGTAAAAAACTGCATTGTAATTACATGAAAATGTAACATCTACATTAGATGTCTCTTATAAATTCTTAATGCAAAGCATTCTTATAAAATGTAAATCAAATATATAGCTGCTATAAAACTAAGCCTTTTTAATCTTGTTTTGCCTCCAAACAGAATCAAGGCATTTTAATTAAATAATGCATGACACAATAAAAATGTAGAATGTGTGATTACTTCTTTTGCTACAGAATGCTGTTACTTTCAACTTTATGCCAGCCATGTATCATGAATTGTGCACTGAGCGCTAAAATATTGATACAATTACACATAAGCTACACAACTAATAATAAGAAAGTGACATGATCATGTGCTGTTGGTACAAGGACGCTTGGAACCTCTTTTTTAAATTAGAATATTCTGATCTGCAGGGTTATGCTAATTCCAGTAATGAATAATGTCTCCCCTATGCACAGTCCTGTCATTTTATCTCTATGGTACTCAATGTACACGTCCAACTGTGCTCAGCATGGCTAACAAGTAGTGCTCTGAGACCCGTTACATTCTCGGCTTTACAAATGAAACCAAATACAGTCTTTTATGGAACCATCCATTAGAAACCCTGTGTTTTATCACAAATTAAAATTAAAATATAGAATATGATTTCATGTTAAGCAACCAATTACACTGACTAAAAAAGAAAGTTAAAAAGAGTATTAATTGCTGAGAAGGCTGAATTCTTTTGTAAAAGTATACACTGTAAATAGAATAGCACCCTGAATAAGTGAGAAAATAGAAAAATACAGTATCTATCAAATTCTATCAAACTATTTAATAAAAGTAGCAAACAGCTTATTTAATATCATCACTTTTAAACCAATTACACTGACTAAAAAAGAAAGTTAAAAAGAGTATTAATTGCTGAGAAGGCTGAATTCTTTTGTAAAAGTATACACTGTAAATAGAATAGCACCCTGAATAAGAGAAAATAGAAAAATACAGTATCTATCAAATTCTATCAAACTATTTAATAAAAGTAGAAAACAGCTTATTTAATATCATCACTTTTAAATTTTTCTCAAATTAAATTAAGAAAATAATGACATGAAGTCTTGACCTATCCATTTACCTAAGTCCATTTTTAACTGCAGGACTAAGGAGAGCTAGAGCTCGATTCTGGCAGCATTAGATCTGGATAGGATGCTCATCTATGGCAGTGCACATTCACACACAGACTTTTGTCAGTTAGTCATGCATGCAGGTCTTGGGGATGAGGAAGCCAGCAGAGTATACAGGTATCAAAATCAAACCCTGGTCTCTGAATTTGTGAGGCAGCAGCGAGGTATATATTCACGTATTACTTTAATGCACTGTTTCTCAACCACTGGCTCTCAACCCACCTTGAGGTTGCAGGTTGCCATTGTTGGGTGCATGAGTGGGTTGCCTAAATGACTGACAGCAATGTGCAATACTTATTCCCATTTGTATCTGCGCTCATCTAATGAAGGGAACTATCACCTCTTTACTTGTGAATCATGAATAATTTTAGGAAGGGAAAACTGGGTTGTGAGACAATAAAAGTCAAGAAAACACTGCTTTAAAGTAATTAATAAATAAACCTTAAATTTCCAGCTTGTGACATAATAGGGCTTTAATAGGGAATGTTATCAAAAAACTAGAAAAAAAAAATTCAAGCACACAGCTACCTTTAGTTAAGCATTGTAGTATCATTTTTCTATGGCATTCTCAAAAACAAGAAAAACATATGGATTACTGAAAATATGAAAGGATGTTTTAATATAATATAGAATTTCAGATTTTTGTTTCTCCCACACAGACTCATAATTATAATAATACTAATTAATTACTTTTATATAGCAGTTTTCAAACCCACTCAAATTTCTTTACATAGAAGTCAGAATTCTTCTTTCTTTTTCATTTTCTTCTTCATTCAGACCAAAGTGTGTGTGTATATGTATTTATTTATTTTACTTACATATCTACCTTTTATGTATTTAAAGAGCTTCTGTAATAAGGCGAATTTCAAACTGGGGACAAATAAAGTTCTATCTATCTATCTATCTATCTATCTATCTATCTATCTATCTATCTATCTATCTATCTATCTATCTATCTATCTATCTATCTATCTATCTATCTGTCTGTCTGTCTGTCTGTCTGTCTTTCTTTCTTACCTAGACAGTGGAGAACCATTTCAACCACCACCAATGTGTAGCATCCTCCTAAATGATGCAACGGTAGCCATTTATGCGCAAGTACGCTCACCACGCACTAGCTATTAGGTAGTGAAGAAGTGGGGCAGATAGGCAGTAAGGGACAGGAGATGATTAGAGGACCAGAATGGACAAGGCTGTGGTGGGCAATTTAGCCAGGACATTAGAAAACAGTACTCTTTTTTGAAAGATCTCTATGGATCTTTTTATGACCACAGAGAGTTGGGACCTCAGTTTTACTTCTCTTCTGAAGGAGGGTGGCAATTTTTAAAGCATAGTGTCCCTGTCACTTCAATGGGGCATTGGGATCCACACAAGTATCACAAGATAAGCACCCCCTGCTGGCCTCACCAGGGCCTCTCCGAGCAGCCACCCAAGCTTTTTCCTAGATTGTCTCCTATCAAAATACCTAATGGACCCAAACATGCAAACGTGCTTAGCTTCAGGTGGATTATCTTTTCTGAAGTATGTTACCAGTTATTTTCAAAAAAGCCCTCCTATTCTGTCACAGAAAAACACTGAGATGGATTTTAATGAAAAAGAATTGGGAAATGAAATGTAGTCAAAAGCCTGCAAAACTCACAGCCAGGAAGTCTAAACTGATCTGTCATCAAGCCTAATCAAAATATGAAGAAATTAATGTGAAAATAAAGTAAGTCTTTGATTTGACCTTTATACCATGACATCAATGATCACAATATGGATAGCAACAGTACATAAACTAAATTCAAAATCACAACACCCACAGAAGAAAAAAATTGCATTCTGAAAAGATTTAATAAAGTATTTACCAAAAATGTTAATCAAAATAGGACTAAGCAACCTTCAAAACCCTTATATATACTGTAACAACATAATAATGTTATATAACAACAAAATAATGGTATATTTTTTAAGAAGTAAAATCAGAATACATCAATTGTAAAGAGTACATAAAGTTTATTTTCTACTAATCGCTTCAAAAACACATCTCTACACCATGTTTTCATGGCTGATGTTTTTTTTTCCATATATTTATTTCCCACATCTGATGTTTCCATTACAGGGTCACTTGGAACTGGAGTCTTTCCCAACAGCCTAATGTACATGGCAGGCATACATTGCAAAGCACTCACACAAAGGACAGTTTACAATTAAAATAGAATTATGTATGGTATATTACAGAAGATGTTTTTTTTTCACAGTTAAGGATGTTACTTGCAAGGAAGCAACAAAATCTTTTTAGGCAGTTCATTTAAATTATTCTGCATTTTTCTTTTGTGCAGCTACAAATATTGCTATAGTCAGTATTAACACGTTAAATAATACAAATTTGAGAAAACTTTGCTTGTCTGGCACAGTGGTTAGAGTTGCTTCCTCAATTCACCTGTTGGCAAGGTTCAAACCTCAGTCTGGTCATAGTCTAAGTGAGGTTTCAGCATTCTCCCTATGATTACATCTGCTGTTCTCTGTTCCCCACTTCCAAATCCTAAACATGTGTTCACTGGGTAAATGGAGAACTCTGATATGACCTGTGTAAAGAGAAACCCAGACAATGCAATTGTTTTGGGGCACCTTTCTGACAACCCTGTATAATTGAAAAAATGCTTTTAAAGAACATGTGAAAAACACAAAATGAGTCTTCTGTATCGTTCAGGTCGATAGATAGATAGTACTTTTATTTCTCCCAAGAAAAAAATTAACTTATGCAGAAACTTAAGAAGTACAGAAATATAACAAGAAACAATAACCCTTCTCAAACATACTGTACTGTAGGATTAAACTGTTCTGATTTTAATCAGTTTCCTTTTTATCACTGTGCTCTTTTAAAAGATATACAGTATACTGTAGATAGATAATTAAACTATCTATCTATCTATCTATCTATCTATCTATCTATCTATCTATCTATCTATCTATCTATCTATCTATCTATCTATCTATCTATCTATCTATCTATCTATCTATCTATCAGTTTCAAGGAGGAAATTTAGCTTTACGTCTTACCTAAAGAAGTTGCGTTGAAACCTTGAATATTGTAATCTTTTTAGTTAGTCAATAAAAGGTGTCATTTTGCTTGACTTCTCATTACAACAGAAACAAAATACATATAATGAACAAACAACAACAACCACCTCAAATAAAGACAAGAACTACAGAAGCTTAAAACATCTGACTTGGCAAAAGATAAGAGTGGAGTCACGGTGTGTGGTAATGCTCCTGGTAGACATTGCCAATTGTAAGGAAAATGTTCCAAGAATAGTGGAAAAATTAATTACACTTAGCAAAATAAAGGCATTTACCTTTTAAATCATCAAAGTGTGCTTCCATGGACATTTTAACTTGTGTGACACCTGTGGTGGGGGTAGACACATGCTCAGGAAAGGCCTACTGGATTTCACGTGTGTCCATTCAAAAAGAGAGGGTCTCTATAGCCACCTGCTGCTGCAAAGTAAGAAGCATGGAGTGTTAGGTTTTATGCATGAATTAGTTTCGAGAAGGGGATCCTGAGACAATATTTCAAAAGGCAACTTACTATAGTAACTCCGGAGAATGTATCAGCTTGACCAACTGAAGCCTGTTGTGGGTCATGCTTGCGCATGCATGTGCGGCTGCCATGCTATTTAATACAGGCGTTAAAGAGGTTGGGCGTCGCATATACCCGGAAAGCACCTGTGTCAACCGTTATTGGAGGAAAGGGGCAGCATGACACAGGATTGTCTGGAAGTTTAGTTCCCCAGTATAAAAGGCATTTCCTGCCTGCAGGGGTTGTCTTTTGACTCAGTCTTGGAGGAGAGTGAGTTTGGTGTAGCTAATCCTAAATAGTGCATCAAGCATATTGGCTTGTGTCTTATTTTGTATATATTAAATTTTTGTATATATACTGCTAAAAAAAATTAAAGGAACACTTTTTAATAAGAGTATAGCATCAAGTCAATGAAACTTCTGGAATATTGATCTGGTCAGTAAGTAGCAGAGTGGGTTGTAAATCAGTTTCAGCTGTTTTGATGTTAATAAAATTAACAACAGGTGTACTAGAGGGGCAACAATGAGATGACCCCCAAAACAGGAATGGTTTAACAGGTTGAGGTCACTGACATTTTTCCCTCCTCATTTTTTCTGACTGTTTTTTTTACTAGTTTTGCATTTGGCTATGATCAGTGTCACTACTGGTAGCATGAGGCGATACCTGGACTCTACAGAGGGTGCACAGGTAGTCCAACTTCTCCAGGATGGCACATCAATACATGTCATTGCCAGAAGGTTTACTGTGTCTCCCAGCATAGTCTCAAGGGCATGGAGGAGATTCCAGGAGACAGGCAGTTACTCTAATAGAGCTGGACAGGGCAGTAGAAGGTCATTAACCCATCAGCAGGACCAGTATCTAGTCCTTTGGGCAAGGAGGAACAGGGTGAGCACTGCCAGAGCCCTACAAAATGACCTCCAGCAGGCCATTGGTGCGAATGTCTCTGACCAAACAATCAGAAACAGACATTATGTTGGTGGTCTGAGGGCCAGACATCTTCTAGTGGGCCCTGTGCTCACTGCCCAGCACCGTGGAGCTTGATTGACATTTGCCATAGAATACCAGAATTGGCAGGTCCACCACTGGTGCCCTGTGCTTTTCACAGATGAAAGTGGGGTCTGGAGAAGCCATGGAGAATGTTATGCTGCCTGTAACATCATTCAGCATGACTAGTTTGGTGGTGGGTCAGTGATAGTCTGAGGAGGCATATCCATGGAGGGACGCACAGACCTCTACAGACTTGACAATGGCACCTTGACTGCCATTCGTAATCGGGATGAAATCCTTGGACCCATTGTCAGACCCTATGCTGGTGCAGTGGGTCCTGGATTCCTCCTGGTGCATGTGGCGAGAGTATGCAGCAGTTCCTGGTGGATAAAGAAATTGATACCATTGACTGGTCCCAATGCTCGCCTGACCTAAACCCAATAGAACACCTCTGGGACATTATGTTTCTGTCCATCCGACACCTCAGACTGTCCAGGAGCTCAGTGATGCCCTGGTCCAGATCTGGGAGGAGATCCCCCAGGATCTGTCATTTCATTAGGAGCATGCCCTGACATTGTCAAAAATGTATACAAGAACAAGAAATTTCGGCAAAATGGACTAGCCTTCCGCATCAGTTGTTAACTTTGATTTTCAGGGTGTCTTTGAATTCAGCCCTCTGTAGGTTGATAATTTTCATTTCCATCAAATGATGTGGCATCCTTTCATTCCTAAAACATTACCCAGTCCATATTAGTATAGATATCCAACAGAATTTTTTTTCCCATTGAGATTGGATGTGTTTTCAAAGTGTTCCTTTAATTTTTTTTGAGCAGTTATATTTAGAGATAGATATCTCCTAGTTATAATATAGTTTTGACAGAGGTATTATTTGATTTGGGTTTGTGGTGCACTTTTTTGTATATTTCTCTTTATAGATATTTTTTGGGATTATTGGAAGGACTTCGTTTTGTGTAGGATCTTCCTGACTACATTTTATATTTAGGAAGACAACATTCTATGTATTTATTTACAATTTACTTATGTATATACATTTATTGTTTTTGATTCTTTGGGGAGTGGCAATAAACACTGTAAATATTACTCATTATTTTTGTCTGGGACATTGCTTTTGTGTTTTGTTTGTCAGTTGCGGTGAGGACTGTGTTAAAAAGAGCCTGCCTAATAATGTTTTTTGTACACCTGTAATTAAAACCCACTTTTGTTTTTGAAATACCATCTTTTGTGTCTGTGTCTCCATGTATAACACCTCTCCATTCTGATACTGATCGATCTCCAACTACAAAACACCCAGTGTGTAGTCTGGTGCTCATCCTTTCCACTACACGGGGCGTCACACAATTAAGCAGGTGTTACCGGACTCAGGCCTAAGGGAATCTGGGCCAGGTGCAAGCCAATGTTGCTACAGGGTGTAGCCACAGCAGTAAGGTGCCAAAAGCATAGAAAAAGCAGGCAGAAGTTAGGAATTCCTGAACATATTTCCCTTTATTCTGAAATGCCCAGAGGTATATAACAATGGAACATAGCAGTTTCCTTTGCTTAACAATAGTGCAAACACATTTTCATTGGTTAAACAATAGTATTGTTGCCAACTATGAAGAAGTACACACAACTCTATGCTGATTAGAGACAACTGTTCCCAGAACACATTAATTTTCAAACCAAGTAAATACAAACATTTTCTAAGAAAGCGGACAGTTCTGTTATCACAATACTGTGTGTTGATGAGATAACAATCAAAGCAGTTTGAGCTTCAAAGCAGGTGACTCTTTCACAAGACAGGTAAATATCTTTGTCCAGTAGACAGCCACCAACAATAACCTGTAAGTGTCTTTTCACTTATTATCCCAGTCTCAAACAACGAGTGCCAATTGCCCCTTCATCCATTGGCTTTTAAATTTATTACTTACATGTGTTTATCCTAAAAGCAACACAAAGAAATATAATTTTTTTTAAAAATACTGATTTCTAGCCCATTACATAGGCTTATTGCCGTAGGTATAAAGGAGCTCTAGCAGCATTCTTTGAAACACATCTGCTGAATAACTTGTTAGTTAACAATTCTTTGACTATATATGCAGAGCTAACCTAGACTGGTCACTCCATATAGTCCCGCATATGACTTTTTATTTTAAAATAAAGTTGTACTCCATCCTGGTATGTGTGTACTGCTTTGTAAATACAAATAATAGCATTTTAAAGCTAAAAAAAACACTGCCTGCATTTGTCAAAAACCTGGTTATAGGTATCCAATTTGTGACATTTTTTAAACATAGAATGTTTACACAAAATAAACTGTTATGCAATTTTCATAGTGCAATGTGTCCCAAAATATTTTAAATGTATACTTCAAAGAGCACCTGTATATTAAGTGAGTAGCTCAGCATGAGACAATGAATCAATAGAGGAAACAGAACTGCAGCTTTGTGGAGTACACGAGTGCAGCAAACACAGAATGATGGCAGTGAAAAAACCCAATGATTTTAGTCACATTGCAAAATAAAGTTGATTAGATTGTGGGAAAGGGGCAGTTTCGTGTAAAGACAGCCCCAAATCTTCCCACTGTGTATGTGTAGGATACCGATCAGTATAAATACTAAAATAAAAATCTAATTTCAAATATTGTAGGCATCTGAACAACTAGTACTTTATGCTGTATACAGTAAACGTCTGTATGAACGTTTGAAATTGCCATCTATGTGAAAGGTATAGGGTCCTTAAAACTGTAATACCAAGGTTATTGGTTTGTAGGGGGAAGAAAACTATACTGTATACAGTCTTACATAAAAGCAATAAATAGCCCACAAAAAAATAAAAAATTCAAAAATTAAAGAATAACCATTTAGCTATGATGTATATACACATTTAGGGTCACCAGAAGCCACCAGGCCATGGGAAGTGTAATATTTAGGATCTCTTTCACAATTTATTACTGTACAGTTTGGTGCTGTGTACTGATACAATTGTTTTGGGATGTGTTCTTCAGAGACTAGCCTAGCTTAGCAATGCAACTGTGACCCTGCTGGGGTGAAAGTCACTGACTAAATGTAGGTTTTTGACTGAGAATACCAGATGATGCTCTCTCCTTCAGGCTAACTTCATATTTTGCAGCAGGAAGCTAATGATCAATAAATGTCCTTGAAACCTGAAAAGACAGATCAACAGCTGATTAATATTTAGAATTTAAGTAAATGACAAGTTAAATCATTAAATAAATGATCAAAATGTACATTTCGGTGAGATACATGTGTAATTAAGAAAATTAGGAATTAAATACCTTGGAGAGTTCAGTGGAGGCTACTAGATTAAATTTGGCTGCATGTAAAGAATTTTATTATATAACGCATTCTCATTTTTATGGTGTTTCTCACAGTTAATGATCTTTTGCTAACAGAAAGCAAAAAACAAATGCACACTTTCCATCTAGTTTCACAGGTCCCAGGGCCTCAAACCAACCTGCACATGCCAATCTTCATCTCAGTCTAAGAATGATACATTTCAGCTAGGAGGATCAAAATGACCTTTAATAAGCAGGCCAGAAAATTATTTTAGTCATCTCCAAAATTTCTTAATGGTGACTGTAATGTAAATAGAGAGTGGGATTATACAATTCAGTCCCACTCAGCATAATAAAAGCCACCAAGAAATGGGCAAATTTAAATCCACAGGCTTCCTAGCTGATGCTCTCATGTCCAAATTTTAAAGGAATTAAAAACCTACAAATACTTCTTGATATTTGGCCACTGCTTTCAAAAGTTACTCTCTTAGGGGATGATATTGCATTAATGTTTAGAGTGAGTTGTATAACAGAATAGAGCCAGAAAATGTACACTAAAATGGATGTGAAACTGTTTTCAGACATGTGACACTTAATGTTAAAGAAAAGATATTGCAGTTTGTGGGATCTCCAGTTGAATGTAAGAAGCTTGATTCTTTCTGTTTCTTTACAAACTAATGCACTCCTTATAGCTGCACTTGACAGCAGCCCAGACTATGAGTGTCATATCTTGGATCCAATATTTCTTTCTATCATCTATAAAATGCCATCAAAGTTGTGACAATATTTAACTCCTTGCTTTAAACTCAAACAATCCTGAATACTGACCTATGCTTCTAACTCCATATAAACCTGCTAAAAAGTCACGATTGCCTATTACCAGTCTCCTATAGATAGATAGATAGATAGATAGATAGATAGATAGATAGATAGATAGATAGATAGATAGATAGATAGATAGATAGATAGATAGATAGATAGATAGATAGATAGATAGATAGATAGATAGATAGATAGATAGATAGATAGATAGATAGATAGAAATTTTTCACTATGTCAAAATCCTTCCATTCATCCATCATTCCATTCATTATCTTGCCTGCTTAATCCCTTCAGAATCTTAGGGGATGAAGCCGGTCTTAGCACCTTTGAGATCATGAAAGGTATGGAATATTGACAAGTGCACCAGTGGTGGACCTGCTCACATACAGCTTGAAGTCAACAATTAATATACTGTAACATGTGTCTCTGGGATATGGGATGAATGCATAGAGAAAATCGTGCCTGCAAATACTTTAATTTTGGAATTCTCTTCTTAGCTCTTTCTGGTATCTGCTGATAAGATGTATAACAACAACTAAACTCTGTTTGGCAAGAATATATTTTGTGTATGTAGTTAGTGTATGCTTAGTGATTCCTGGCATTACAGTGTTTTTTTTTTGTATGTTTGTTTCTTCTTTATTGCATATATTTAAAAAGTATATTTACTTTTAGTAAGTGTGAACTTACGTTAATATAATACCTTTTGAAATTTGCGATTGCTGGGAAAAACAAATGTTTATATTGTTAAAGCCTTCAAATAATATGTTTTCTGGTGTGACCTTTCTGAAGGTTTTGAATAAAAAATAATAAATCTCATAAAAAATGTAAACTTATGCACACTTGAGACATATGCAACGATACAAAAAAATCATATATATCTGCTTCTGATCAGGTTATTTGCAAAGGCTCAGCTAATTAATTATAATGGTTGTAAAGATACATTAATAACTTGACATTTTAACACAAACTTTACATTTTAGCTAAAATGATTGCTAAAGAAATTTTCCTTAGGGCAAAAAGAATTTAAGTGTCATTGGAAATTTGAAACAGTAGACACATTTAGCTTGGGACTCAACCAATCAGCTAAAAAAGAGGCAATATGTGCTGTAGCACTGAATATCTTGTCTCTGTTGAGTTTGGTGTTTGCTGAAGTGGAGGAAGTTGATAAGGAAGAATAAACCAAGTTGGATTTTAAGAAAAGAGAAAATGGCTTAGATAGTTGATTTAAAGGTAGCTGGGGAACAAAACGTGTACACAACCACAGCACAGAATGGTTGTGTGAAATCACGAGTTAAGAAAAATACAAATTAGACCTTGAAGTGAAAGTTGTAAAAGCAAAGGAAAGCAATATAAGTTTATGAAAAAAATAGTTTAATGCTACATTTAATTCTAATACAGAAATAGTGGGGGTGGTGGTGGGATTTAAATTCAGACTAAAGTCAGGCACCAATGTTGACTGGTTCTGCCTTGGATCATCTTACAAAAGTAATATGGAATTGTATTAGACCAGAAACTGCAGATATACATGCAATCAGAACAATGTTAGACAAAGGAATCATTTTAGGGGCAAATGTTTGTATACTACGATATCTCTTGTGACTAGGCTTTGACTTTGTAGAATTAACATTTTGTTTGTGACTAATTGTCCTCAGTTTCAGTGTAGATTACACAACCATAAAATGATGTTAAAACAGACAATAAATGATAAATTGGATTCTGCATCCTCAGAAGCCTCTAAAATGACTAAACATTTTCTTCAGAAAGCACAAGGAAAAGGTGGAACATTTTTTAGGAAAGGAAGTTTTTTTTTAAAGAAAACATATCATCACAGCTCTGACACAGTGTGACATTGTCCTGTTGCCTTTAATCTGACAGTTCTAAATATTGTTCTTCAGTAGTGGCTTTAAACACCTCTGCTGTTGTCATCAGTGTCCCTTTTTTCTTTGGTGTCTGCAGGTTTGCTTGTAAGCTCTTAACTCTTTCAGTTCTGTGAATACTACCATTTTATTTAGGCACTGAAGCTTTGTCTTTAAATAATTCTGCCCTGTGTTGATATAGATTTTAATAATAACAGACAAATGAAGACAAATTCTTACACAAAAAGCATAATAAATAAATTGAACTGCCAAGACTAGCAAAAGTTGAGACAGAAGTCCTGCCTGACCTCACCTGAGGAGATGTTTCTGCATTAAGAGCATTGAGTGATAAGGACTTCACTACTTTTTCCAAATGTCCAAAGATGTGGGTGTTGCTGTATTAGTCTGAGGAGAAGAGAATGAATTAAAAAATGGAATGCTGAGATGAACAGAAATACTGTATTAGCATATTGAAATTATCTACATTGAGACCACTATAGATTTTGCCACAGTAGTGTCTAATGAAAAAAAATTAACTTATTAGTGTGTATGGGTAAAACTGAATAAAGACAATTGTATGTATATGTTAAGGGAAAGGGGAAAAAAGATTTCCAAATTGTCAGAAACACAATATGTGTTCTCCTGATTTTTTTCCCTTTCATTTAGCTTTTGAAGTACTATTGTTTATATGTGTATTGTTACCATTTTTATCATGTTATTGTGAATTCTTGCTGCTGACATTTTTTTTGTAGATTTTTACTGTGGGCATCACCATTTTGTACTTAGTTTGTGAAGACAAAGGCATTTTGATTGTGGTAAAGACCTTGTGGCTAGTGACGTCATTCATGGCCTATGACTTCAATACTATTGATGTCCCCCTATACAAATGGCAGCACTTATTCAATTACGTCTGACTTTTAGAAGCATAATGGGAGAGACTTTACATTCTTTATAAAATTATTTCCTGAAAAATGAAATAGTGTTTGATCTTTATTAGCCTGTAGCCTTAGAAAAGTACTTTGAATTTGACTTGGAATTTTGGTTTAGTATTTTGTATTTGGTTATTAGGATTTCTTTGGTAAATTAACCAAGCCTGTTTTTTGACTATTTTTTTCAATTGCCCTTTAAACAAAAATTCTCTGTCACTAAAAATTAATACCTGGTTGTTTTAACATTAATCTAACAAAGAGTAAACAGCAGGGGAACAAGAGGACAAAAAAAATATGAGGGAACAGTCCAGCAGCACTCACATAGGTGACTTAACATATCCGGAGAAAGCACTATGGCAAACTAGAAAGTAATGCAGAATGTAATGTGAGCAATAAGAGGGGATAGTTCACTGAGATAACACGAGTGTAAAAATTTAAAAAAAAGAGGATGAGGATGCACAATAATATATGCTCAAATCCTGTGATCAATGTAGTCCAGGCCATTGAATACATCTAATAAAATCCTGATTGTTCCAAAAGACATTCCACCAAATTAGCAATGCAAATTTACTGAAACCAGGAGACTGTCCATTTCTATGCCACTTTTCAACCAATCCTGCAGAAGGATCGTTATTTTTCAGAACAGACATGGCTGTCAACTAGGGAATTCCTGGACATTTTTCATTCCCGCATTCCTGAGAATGAAACTGCTGTAATTCCCGGGAACGGCCAAGCTTGCATATATAGCGTGTAAAAGTGTAAAAATCGATCAAGAAATAACAGAGTTATAGTTGAAAATAATTAAGTGGCACGGTTTTTTGGCCCACGGTGTAGTGTGTTGCTCATTAATTCATTCAACAACAGACCAGCAGCAGTCAGTCTCCTGGCTCCCACTAAGACTGAGCACAGTGGAATGGGAGGTGTCTGCACTCTGCAGCTCACGAATGCCGGGACGGGGCAAAGTACATTGAAGTCTGTGCTGTTGACAGCTTTGAACAGCAACTTGAAATTGTAATGCGTCAGTCTGTTGCATCCGCATTTTCTGTGCCAAGAAACTTACCATCACAGAATGATGACATGAAACTGGATGCATCAGTAAAAGCTGAAATGGCGGTGTTTCAGAGCAACGGCAAGCGCGAGTGTTGTTTAGAACAAGTGTATCAGTATCTGATGACTGTGCCGCCTTCTTCAGTGGAGGCAGAACGTGCTTTCTCAGCAGCTGGCATACTCTGCACGAGGGTGCGCTCTCACCTGGACGACCACACACTGGACACGTTGTGCTTTCTACGCTCTTATTATCGCAACTAACTAGATACACGTACTTATATGACAGCATGAACTTCTTGTAGTTAAGGTTAGTCTTTTATTGGTGTCAACATATTGCAGTAGTTTTATTAAAAATAAGTGTCAGTCATTCTAAAACCGTTCACATGTGAGATGCCCGTGCACTGTGTCATCCCCAGGAGCCTGGGATTCCCAGGAATGACATGCGGGGTTCCCGAATTCCCGGGAATGGATAAACGCGTCCGGGAATGGATTCCCTACTGTCAACTGAGGCTGAGATTTAGTCGTACTGACATGCTGACATCATCCTTGCAAATGTAACTGGAAGTGGAGGAAGCGCTTAGAGTTTTGTGTTCTGAGATGTGAGACTGAATTAAAAGACAAATTTTCCACTTAAAACTTTGTTTTTTGGTTGCCGGGAGCAGTGAAGGATTTTTTAAGCTTTTTTTCCCTTTTAGAAGGGAATTTTTGCTTTTTCACCTGCACAGGAGCAAAGTACCTGAGTGCTTGGGAAGGCATTTAGATACTTGTTACTTGTGTTTGTATTTGTTGTTGTTACTTGTATTCAAAACTGACATTGGTGAGGAAGTAAGCAGTAGCTGAAACCAGTAAGTCTGTAATTAAAATAAAAGTAAGCAATTTCTTATTGGGAAGAAGTTAAGGCATATAGATTTGGCAGAGCACCAGATAGAGCAATGCACTTAAGTATTAACACTGGTAGAAAACAAGAGCACAAACGTTCATAAGTAAAAAAGCAATCATTTTAAATACAGATAGGCTGCAGTCAGAAAAGTAGAGGAATTAAGAAGGCAACAGCGTAAGGGTTCAATAATAGAAAGGAATACAAATGGTGAGAGTGGAGAGCTTCAAAGTAAGGAAGTAATAAGAGGGACACAAAGTTAGGAGAACAGACAGAAAAAAGTTTAGTTAACCATAAAGAATAACAAACAGAAGGTAGTCAATAAGGGGACTATTACAGGAGTGCCAGTCATTGTAAAATGGAGGAGATTAGAAGGCTTAATGTGTTTCTCAAATATTGGTGTAGGATAGAAGGGTATAGGTTTATGGTGTATTGGGACTGCTTTTGGAACAAATGGGACCTGTTCCACTGCGACAAATTACATCTGAAACGGAGTGGACCCAATGTGTTGGAGAGATATATGAGGAGGCTAGTCGAGTATTGTTTAAATAGGGAATGGAGGGGCAGGTAGTTTAGAACAGGCCAAGTTTAGAACTGTACATGAGGGAATGAACAATGGTGTAAAAACAAATATGCAAAGTAATGTAAATTCTAACCCAAAGTTAAAATGCAAAAGTAAAATAAGTGAGATATTAAAAATAACTTGACCTGATGCTAGAAATATTAAAAATAAAAATTGGAGTTGCATGTACCCGAGCATAATTATGATCATATAGAAATAACAGAAACCTGGATACATTGAGTAAAAATGTTAGGCTTGAATACACAATGGGGGGTCTGAAAATCGAAAGTACACTTTATGAGAAGGATTTAGGAGTTGTTTTGGACTCAACAGTATCAACTTCCAAACAGTGTTCACAAGCCATTAAGAATGCTAACAGAATGTCAGGTTATATAGAATGATGTGTACAGTACAAGTCCAAGGAGGTTATGCTCAAGCTTTCTGGTGTACTGCATATGGTCTCCACGCTACAGAAAGGACATAGCAGTGCTAGAAAAAGTCTAGAGAAGAGTGAGTAGGCTGATTTCAGGGCTATAGGAGATGAATTATTAGGAAAGATTAAAAGAGCTGAGCCTATACAGTTTAAGCAAAAGAACATTAAGAGGAGACATGATTGAAGTGCTTAAAATTGTGAACAGAATTAGCATGTTATTTTAAAAAATGAGTTCATCAAGAACACAGTTGGACACGTGTTAAAGGTAAATTTTGCACAAACATTTGGAAGTGTTTCTTTACAGAGAGAACCATAGACACTACCAAGCTACCAAGTAGTGTGGTAGACAGTAAGTCTTTAGGGACTTTCAAAACTCAACTTGATGTTTGTTGGGCTGAATGGCCTGTTCTTGTCTAGATTGTTCTAATGTTCTAATGGGGATGAGTATAACATAGATAGGTAAACATTTTATAGGCAGGACAAACAGGACAAAAAAGGAAGGGAGGTTGCAGTTTATGTCAAACAGAATTTAAATGCATGTCTTCTTCAGTTAGATCAGGGGTGAGCAATGTGGGTCCTGGAGAGTCGCAGTGGCTACAGGTTTTCATTCCAACCCAATTGCTTAATTAGAAACCAATCCTTGCCAATCTCAGACCTTATTTAATTTTATGGCTTGTTACTCTGAGAAATGTAAGGCTCATATATCGTAGATTTTTTCCTTTCCAAGGATATCATCCAAATGATTTGAAGCTTAAAATAGATCATTTTCAGTCTGTCACATTTTCCTTAGAACTGTTTTATTAAATCAAACAGTGCAGGATAAACACACACAGATGTAATTGGAAAAAAGCTAGCTCGAGAACTGCTGGCTGCTTTGTCATTTACATCTTATTGCTAATAAGGAGCCATTAAACACTGAATGCAGCAGTATAAGATTGAAATAAGCAATTAAGGGCGGGAACCTTAATAAGCGAAACCACTACAATGAAGCATGAAAATGTCACTTAAGCAATAAGTGCGTCATCAGCAATAATTGACTTCTCATTAAGAAACTGGGCTGGAACAAAAACCTGCAGCCACTGCAGCTCTCCAGGACTGACATTGCCTGCCCCTGAGTTAGATGATGAGCCACATCTTGGTGATGATGCCTGAATTTATCTGGAAAGCATTAGGGAAACATCCCTTATTTTTGGAAGAATTAAATGGATAGAATATGATCAAGGCACCATGCAGCCCCCTGAGATGATGAAATGAAGCTGGGTGTCTCATCTGACCACGAGACCAACTTCATCAGAATCTTATCATATGAAACATGAAAACAAAGAGGACTGATTTAGGAACATTTCTGCTAGGTAGAATGCCCAGTGGGGGCTGGGCTGTCATTTGCCCTTGGAACCCTTGCAGATTTTGTTTTTCTCCCCAGCCTAACTGAATATATTTTTTTGTTTTTCTGTCCTCACAGCAATTTGATCTTACCTTGTTTTGTTGTTACTTATTATTTTATGTTATTGCCTTATCTTAATTGTTTTTCTTTTCTTGTAACTTTTTCTTTGTCATCTTGTAAATCACTTTGAGCTACATACTTGTATGAAAATGTGCTACATAAATAAATGTTGTCCAGCATGCACAGTTCACAAACCAATATTCCAATATTCCTTAGTGACAAAAAACATATCCTTAACCACATGTTCTAAAACCAAAAAACTCACAACACACTATTAACTTCTTAACAAAATGAGAAGCACAAAGGATAGTCGAAAAAACCCAATTTCAAAATGAGGACTAATTTAAAAAAAACTGGCTATGACAGTAGATGGTTTATACAGTACTCTCAGATACCTGAAGACTGAATTAATCTAGCAACTGAGAGCAACAGAAAGAGAGCATGGATAAAAGGACAAACCAAAATCAAGGGAACGGGGGATATGGAAATATAAATGTTATAAAATACAAAACAAAGCTGAAATATTTACGATTTTAGGTTATTTTGAGACCAGTAGGATGCAGAGAGAGGAAAAGGGACTGGGGAGCTGATAAAATAGAACTTTAAAACTGCAAATCAAACCAGTAAGAAATGGATAGTTTAGTTCATGTGTTTTTTTACCTGAATGAATGCCCTCTTGCAATTTTGTTTAGGGAAGTGGCAATGTTCACATGTAGGTATATATACAGCTTAATGATCTGGATAGTTGTGGCCATGTAAATTTGAACAATTTTCTTTTCTAATGAAGACAACAGATAACTATATATTTCTCCCAGAAATAGAATGTATTTTGCAAATAAGGAGATAATAAGTTTAGTAGTGTAAAATTAATGCATATCTCGAGCTACAATGGCTGTAGGCTTGACAGAAAATATAAAAATCACAGGAGAAAGGGGATAGTCCTTTCTACCGACCTTTACAATATGAATGGAAGGGAAAGTGTCATACTACAATCTAGTTTAGATTTTCTGGGAGACAAATTTTTTATCTTCAACTTGTAGCATGTCAAGAAAGAGTACATGTAAGTAAGCAACCAGCAGCTAAAGTATTTTAAAAATGTTTTACATATGGCTGCCAGTCGTACTGATCGTTATACTAAGATTAATTTCATTCACTGAACTAAACTGTGATTGTAGCAGTTCTGTCTTTTATTGCACGTAAATTTACTTGTAAAATGAAATCTTTAACTGTTTTCTCTTTTATGAATTTTTATTTGCCTGTGACAAGCTGTTTTAATACTTAGTATGTTCCTTTGATATTTCATAATTACATTATGACAAATTAAATGACATTTTAGATATCTTACTAATCAGAGCTTAAATCTGAGAATCTGATTAGTAAAATAGAGTTGGAGACACTTTATTTACTATTCAATATTGATAGTCAGAATGTAAATTAAAGACAGAGTATAATTTATGATACAGCATATACAACTAAGAAATGTTTTTGCTGACTTCTACTATTGAGAATTCAGTTCTCAACATCTGTAAATATGTTTTTGCATAATGCCACATTCTCAAACCTGCTTAATTCAATTCAGGATCACAGTAGTTTGAATGTATGGCCTATGAAATCTACACTGGCAACATTAGCACATGGCAATAAACGGACCTGTTTGGGTTGCCAGTTGTTCACTGTGCCAGCTCACACTGGCTCACACTGGGCTACTTTAGATTTGCTAATTAAATTACCATTGAAAACCCACAGACACACAAAAGGAGAATGTGCAAACTCAACACAAACAACAACAAGTCACAGGATTCGATTAGGTAGCAGCTTTTACAACTATTGTGCTTAATTATATTTATGCAAAGAAAAATCTAAATTGCAGATATTTGTCATTTTCAATTTTAAAAACTCCATTTAAGATATCTGAAATCATATTTTATACACTAAAGACATATTTAATTCTAAGTTTGACTAGCAGAAAAAGTAATTACAGTTATGCCTAATTAAAATCAGCATAGAAGTCAATGAGAAAACTCTGTCAATTTCCTCTAGTGAAAATGGGCTTACAGAAATTTACAATTTCATTTCTGACTAGTCAAATGTACACTAATTATAGATATTTTTTAATTTAAAGTTTGACTAGTATTTAAACTATCTATCTATCTATCTATCTATCTATCTATCTATCTATCTATCTATCTAAACATAAACGTAAAATTTAAACGTAAACATGTAAAATGAAAAATTTAGATATACATGTTGATCTACAGTAGTTTGAGAAATAGAAGAGGGTTTTACTGGAGGATTGATTTGTTCATTTTAGATATTAGAGAAAGGATCAGTACAGATTTTCCAAGTTAATTATTTCAAATGTAGTAGAATGCTCAGTGAAACTCCCATGTGATTCCACGACCATGAGATGAAGACAGAATCAGTAAAGAACATTCACATGGAGGGTAACTGCATCTACGGAGATAGTGGTGTTGATTAAAGTAATTTTATTAATTTGGCTCACAAACTGCAGGGCTTGAGAATGCTATGTGGTTTAGGAATGATAATTAAGTTATCAAAAAAGTAAAGGAGTGCCTGTGTGCTCAGGATTCAGATTGGTACAAGACAAGACTTTTATTTCTTGCTGACACAAGGATCATGTATATTACGAACCAAAATAAGGAGTGTAGTGGGTGAATTAGCTTCTTAACAGAGAGCTGATCATACTTTTTACAATGATGTATGTGGAAACCCAGCTGTTTAATGCAGTGCAGTCCTTCTAGGGTCATCTCAAAAATTCCACAGACATATCCTCTTTTTAGGTGCCTATCTGGGCATCTCTGCATTTTTTTACAAAACCACCAGCATTGTTCCCAACTTAGTTACTTTTTTTTTTAATCTTGTCCTTTTTAAGTTTTACTTACCATATAATTCTTAACAAACATCCGATGAACCCGAAAAAGCGATGATGTAGGTCAGTGGTTCTCAAACGCTTTAGAGACTTTGGTTTGGTCTCCCTTGGTCATTTTGGAAACCTGAGATTTAACAATTTAATCAAGTGGTATTTGGCCCAATTGCCCCTTGCTGTCTTAGACCCGTATGCATGCACCCACAAGCCCCAATGGTAGCTCTGCCCCTGATACTAATGATGTTCTCATCTTTTAATGGACAGAGTAATGTAAAAAGTATCAATTATACTGTACAGAAGATGCCAAAAGAAATCAAAAGATGTTATGTTTCAAGACAATTAAATAATATAATCACCCTATAATAAATAGAAAATGGATAGAATTTAAGGTTGAATGGTGTGAATAGGGCGGCACGGTGGCGCAGTGGGTAGCGCTGCTGCCTCGCAGTTGGGACACCTGGGGACCTGGGTTTACTTCCCGGTTCCTCCCTGCGTGGAGTTTGCATGTTCTCCCCGTGTCTGCGTGGGTTTCCTTCGGGCGCTCCGGTTTCCTCCCACAGTCCAAAGACATGCAGGTTAGGTGGATTGGCGATTCTAAATTGGCCCTAGTGTGTGCTTGGTGTGTGGGTGTGTTTGTGTGTGTCCTGCAGTGGGTTGGCACCCTGCCCGGGATTGGTTCCTGCCTTGTGCCCTGTGTTGGCTGGGATTGGCTCCAGCAGACCCCCGTGACCCTGTGTTCAGATTCAGCGGGTTGGATAATGGATGGATGGATGGATGGTGTGAATATCTCACATTTTTAGCATATTGGGACAATATATTTTTTTTCTTGAGAAGGGATCATTTTTATAGTATTTAACAACCAATATCATTTATGTAGTGTTGATAATTATTCTGCTGCATTAATCTTTATATCCATCCATTTTCCAACCTGCTGAATCTGAACACAGGGTCACGGGGGTCTGCTGGAGGTAATCCCAGCCAACACAGGGCGCAAGGCAGGAACCAATCCTGGGCAGGGCACCAACCCACCGCAGTAATCTTTATATGTGAAACATAAATAAAATCAAAAACTAAAAAGAACACAGGAGAGATTCCTACCAGAATAAAGCTGACCTGAACTGTTTTTACCTACTGTGCTATTCTGTAATCATTATAAACAGGAATTACAATTACACTTTCTGACTATTACATGCAAACACATCATCATTGTTTTCTCTGATTTATTTCAGAAATTCTGTTAGGGAAAAACTTTCTGTTTGAAATTGTAAAGTGCTTCTAACTTCACCTGCCTGTGTAAATAAGACATTCTATATCATTTATACTCAGAAAATGACCAAGAGAACTATGAGATAATATATTTATTTTGTTCTCACTAAGAATATATATATGCATAGGTCAGATCACAATCTGATATCTGGGTGGTTACCTACCAGGTAATGCTTGTGGTTGGTCGGCCAGTTGGCAGACATCTGCCACATCCTCTCAGTTGTGAGAAGCAGATCATAGACATGTTATGTAGTACCTGCCAAATAATACAAAGAGCACATGACATGTGTTTCATCCTATTTGGGGCTCATCACGTTTTATAATATTTTTATGTATGTAATACTCAGATTTACACGCTGTCAAGTAAGCAAACCACCTGCCATAGCACACTATCTGAGGCTTTGGCATCTGAGGTTTGAACCCTGCAAGGGGAAGCAAAAGTATGTACAACTGATGAGCCAAATAGGGCATGCAAGGAGAGGGAAGGGTTAATGAGGTGGGGTTCGGAGGGTGTTGGTCATAAAGGTTTATTTATTAAGTGCATTTTCAAAGGATAGCCACATACTAAAAGTGCCAGAGAACTGGCTACCCAATGAAAATGCCATTAACAGACATTTGGACATGAGCCCAGCTTATGCAGGCTTGAAAAAACCTACACATAATAAATAAGACTTTATGACCAACACTATCTGAACCCCCCTCATTAACACCCCCCTACCCTTGCATCCACCTCTCCTCCCCTCCTTATTTGCTACATGTTGCCTTGGATTCCTGTATGTCTAATCATTTTCCTCTGATGATGACTCCTGACAGGAGTTGAAAGCTTAAGAATAAAAAAGTATTTTAAGGTATGTGATTCATTTTCTCCCTTTGTGGATTTCCAGCTTCAAATATACAAACCATATCATAGACCTCTGCTTCCATTACAATATTTACATATTTATTTTGGGTTTCCTGACTCCTTTTTTGGCATCTGTAAGGAAAATGGTTTAATTTAAAAACAATGCATGTTTTTGAATGAATAAGACATGTTATAATTGAGTGCAAATATGAGACATTTATGTATTTTTGTGTTTCTTTATATACTCTATTTATTCTTTAGTCTATTTCAGCACTTTTCCTTTTAGTGTACATCTGTTGTGTCCATTTTCTTTTCCTGATTGCTTTTTACATTTCATTGTACTCATTTACATTTGTGATTTTTTTTCTCTGCATTATATATTTCATAGTGCTCTGCACTGTATATGTCTTTCTAATTTTCAATGTGCCATCCTTATTTCTTTTAAATTACCTTTAAATCACTGTCAGTGTGCATTATGAAGCACACCATTAGCCATGTATTCCACAGCACTTCAGTACTTCTCCAAGTACTGAGAGTTAACCTTGAATGGCAAATTTCTAAATGGAAAATTAAAGGTTAATGGTAAAGGGTCTTTGAAAATCAAATTATAACACCTTACTTCCTAAAACTGTACTCTTAATGAGAATCTCTTTATATTATTTTCTTTTTATATATATAAGAAAAGTATCATTAGCAGAATGTTAGAACTGATATAGGAAAATAATGATTTTATGCAACAGACATTTATAGGATAAGTAGCTCTTTAAAATGCATTCTGTTGCAGCAGTTTTTAGATTCAGTTTGACCAGGATGCAACTGTTGTAAAGCCCCTGACTCAACAGAAATACTGTTCTTTAAAAATAATTTCCAGGTGGGGACCCCAAAACCCTGGGTTGGATATTGCACCCAAGAATGGCGTAATACTCTTCAAATCTGATGATGCCATACATTTATTTAAAGCTTTCGATTCCAGATGCAGCAAACCAACTCAACAACATAATGGAAGCTCTACTATCTATGATTTTATGGACAGTGTTCTTTACTTTAAAGGCTTCATTTCCTTGTCCGTTAACAATAAGGTGATTTACACTTCCAGCAAGTTGTAGTTTTTGTCACCAATCTACAGAATATACCCCCAAAAGACTTATTTTGTTTAAAAGATAGGATTGGTATTTTTCAATTCCAAGTTACTTCTTCACAAACATGGTATATATGCATCTGGCACACAAAGTTATGTTCCAAACTTAAGCATTTTCTATAAATTTTAAAAAATATCTTTCCCTCACTGGCACTTCACAGTGGAGGTTAATGAGGTATGGGGCATCACCAGAAAATAAATGTTTAAAAACTTTCCAAATATATCCAAGACAGTTGTTGAGTATTGATCTGCATCTTGCAGTTACACACACATTATAAAATAGTTTATGCATGCCATTTTTGAACAAAAAAATATTATTATATTTAGCCATTTTCAAAGACAACCAGCTGTGCCATCCATGTTTTTTAGCACCCTCCGAGCTTGATTTCCTTTAGAAACACCAAATCCCATTAAACATTCTGTGCCCACATGATTAGTTCTGTTTTGAATTTCTTCTGTATTTTCTGTATGTTAGAACTCACATCAGAAAACAGAAAAGATATTCTTGCCATGAGAAAAATAGTACCAGGAATACATGATAAAATGATTATTTCCAAATCCTTTGTTTTGTCACAAATATGCATAGGAAACACAGAAGACACATTTTTTTTTATTTTGAAACTTTTGATGCTTCCTCTATAAGTTATTAGGCTTTTATTTTCCTGTGGTTTTCCAGTAGCCTGCATTGCAAAGTGCCAGTGAAGGCAAGGTATTTTAAAAAAAATTATAGAAAACGCTTAATTTTAGAACACAATTTTGCATGGCTATAGTACCTATTTCAATAAAATATCCAAGAAGAGAAAAGTGAAGGTTTTAGAAATATTAGTTTGCGATGCTACACAAAACATTTGGATGGTGCTCTCAAAAAATTTTTTAAAAAGTAATACTTTGACATAACACGTTATGTTAGTATAACACCCAACTCAGACCACTGAGGCTTGCTCAAATTGTAAATATTAACAACAACTAGAAGAAAATTTATTTCTGTAGTGCATTTTCTTACACAAGATGTATCCTAAAGTGCTTTACAAGATGTCAAAAGAATAGTTACATACAACAAAAGAAAAATTAAAATTAGGTTAGAATAATAATGAGTCAATAACAAAAAATAAATCAATACAATTCCTCTTCATGTTCTCTCATTTTTATGTGTGATCAATGTGCTTGATCAGCCTTCTCCAAACCGCTCCAGCACCTCCTTGACAGTCAACCCCTTTTCTTTCAGACCATCTACCTTCACTTTGACCTTCCTCACTTTCTCTTCCCCTGTACTTCCAATTCTATCACTTTTTTGTCTACATATTCAGTGTCTCTCCTCATCATACCTCCATACCACTTCAATTTTCTTTGCTCTACTTTCTTAGATATCTCTCCCACTTTTGTTGTACATCCGATCGTCTTATTTCTTATTCTGTCCATTTTGAAACTCCACATATCCATCTCAGCATTCTCATTTCTGCCACATCCAGCTTCTTCTCCTGTGCTCCCTTTACTGCCCATGGCCACAAGCATGGACCCTGTAATCATTTTCTAGTAGCCTTGAAGCTTTTTATGTTTTGGTGATGGTTTTATTTTGTAACATAAACAGATAATTGTATTGTTTTATACATTTTCACCAAAGAAAATTTGAGAAGAATCATTCTTATTTGGTAACTTTGAAAATTCAATTTGAAGTGCATACATGTCAGAGGTTACTTAGAATTTATCTATAGCTTAATATAGTTGGCTTGATATCTGCCCTTAATTTAAAATGGGTATCAATAATTTTTTTTCATTTTTTTAAACAAGTTACACAATAATGATTACCTTTGCAGTTTTCACTTTACTCTTTTAAGTTCTAACCGTTCAAAATAAGAAGACTATCATTTATCTTGTTTCTATTGTAAAAAGGAATAACACAGAGAAGGAAATGAAAAATGGTTATGGCTGCATGGTGAAGAACGTTTTATTAGTTAAAGGCTAAAAGATTGCAGTTGGAATGGTTTCGATTAAGAGATGCTTAAGCATTGTCAGTTCATTGAAAGTTCCTTTCTATGTGCTGCTGGTCTGGCAATGACACCTGTTTTCTGTTTCTTTGGGCTTTATGCTGTCGGGACCATAAGGTGCAGAGCCAGAGGAAGGGTCACTGGTCTTTTTTCTGGGTTTGGTTATTTCTGACAGAGAGTGAAAAAGAAGATGGGTAAGACACTGTGCCTCTCCAAGATCTTTTTTGAAATCCTTAACTCTAAGAGGTATAATGCTTACACATTTGGAAGTTCATATTACAGTTTTTCCTGATTGCATACACACTATTACTAAACTTGTTAACTAAAAATCTCAAACCATACCATCATCTACCAAAATGCAAACTCATTTCCCAAAACTGTAAACACTATTCCCCTATTTTGACACATGATTCACATTTGTTTCACTTTTTGTGGAAAACTCTAAAAGCAAATCCCTTCATGTATCATTGGCTTCACTATGGGCTTCTTTAGAAAGCACTGGCTTCAATATCATTAACTCAAGTCAACAAAGCTGGAACACATTTAGCACACAATTCCCCAGATGCAAACACTACTAGTCAAAATTGTTCACACACCAGTCATAGCCTTGGGATGGATAGATAGATAGATAGATAGATAGATAGATAGATAGATAGATAGATAGATAGATAGATAGATAGATAGATAGATAGATAGATAGATAGATAGATAGATAGATAGATAGATAGATAGATAGATAGATAGATAGATAGATAGATAGATAGATAGATAGATAGATAGATAGATAAAAAGGCAATGTGTCCCTTGTGGAATAAGGGATCAACCACCACAGGAAGAAAGAGGAAGAGGACACAAGAGGGGAGATGGAAGAAGGCAAGGAAGAATAAGAGCAAGAGCAAGGTGACAAATGAGTTCAAATGACATTTGTGCCACTCTTGTTGACAATGTCCTTGTACATGGGATGTCAATGGCAGAAGCTGGTCAGAGAGTGCAACCAAACCTGAGCTGCTTCACAGTAGTTTCCATAACATGAACCTTCAGAAATGAAAATAGGTAGGTCATTTACATACTGCTCTCTACCGTAACTGTTGACTACTGTACACTGTTATGTACAACACCTATATGTACTGTAGCTGTTTGCTCTGCTGAACTGTATGCTGTCTGAAATGCATTGAATTACTGCACCATTTCACATAGCTACTGTATGTTCCTAATATAAAATGGATAGTTTTACAGTTAGTCCTTGCAGTACTTTGTTTTCCAGAACTGACAACCACCGGTTGAAGGCAGAAGAACCCGATTTTCTGAAAACAAGAGAGAGCGATGATTCAAAATGGTTATATCCTCTATTCACTTGCGGGAGATACAACAGAGGGTTATTGAGGACCAAGAAATCTTCTGAGGGATTGATGCAGTCAGCATTTCCACCACTGACCGTATTCTTTGAAAGAACATGTTGACACTGAAACAGGCCTATCACGTTCCTTTCAAAAAGCAACTCCAATGGAGTTAAACACCAATAGCTGGAATATATGCAGGCATGATTTTTTCATACTATGTAAAGTATTTTAGGGTAGTTACAGTATACATTACAGAACTGTACAAAACTGCATAGTGTAGAACAAACTGTATTTATGGCCTCCTTTTTTGCGTACTCTAGCAATGTGTTTTAGAGTAGATATTTACTATACTGTGTGTCATCTTTTGTAGAAAATCTTACTACATGCTTGTCTAACCTATCTCTCTCTCATTCTTCCTAGGGCACGAAGCGGAAGCGGAAGCAGAAACAGAAGCGGACAATGGCCGATAGTGAGGTGAATCGCGTTGAAATTGTAGTCGAGGAACTCCAGGCACTCGATGAACAGATTCAGAAACTTCTGTCCAGACGTAGATACCTCAGAGATCTGAAGGCTCGGCTGTTGGATTGGAAATAGAAGCAAGACACAATCCTCATGAGTTCATCTTTCTTGATGAGACAGGTTTCAACCTGACTAAAAGGAGGAGGTGGGTGAGGAATACAATTGGCCAAAGGACCATTGTGAATGTCACTGGCCAGCGAAGGGAGAATGTGACAATGTGTGCTGCTATCACCCACCAAGTGGTCTTCGACTGACATGCCATCCTTGGTCCATACAACATCATGCTTCTACTGGCTTTCCTCAATGGTCTCTGAGATCATGTGTACCAACTCAACCAGAGGGAGCTAGCACAACCAGAGCAGCCATGCTATTTTGTAATTTGGGACAATGTCAGCTTCCACGGGGCTGCACAGGTTCATGACTGGTTCACCAACAACTTCAGATTCAGCAGCAACTTTGTGCCAGCATATTCTTCTTTCCTAAATCCCTATAAAGGAGTTTTTTTTTCAGCATGGTGGTGTAAGGTCTATGACCGAGACCCATACTTTCGTGTTCACCTCCTCCAGGTCATGGAGGAAGCTTGTTTGAACATTACATTTGAGGCTTGCCAGGAATGGATAAGGCATGCCAGTTTTTTTTCCTGCTGCCAGGCCAGTCGTTGAGAGTCTCTGGCCTGACCCTGACTAGAGAAGGGATGCTGTGGCATAATAGAATTTTCTTTTTCTTTCCAATTCTTTATGTATTGTGTTGTACATATGGATACCATATTTTAGAAAATGTCCACATTTGTCATTTATATAGTTTTCATTATGTAAAGAGGTAGTTTGCGGGGGCATAAGTAACATTACTCATTGCAGTAACAGGTTTTTACAGTAGTGTTTTGAATTGATCTCAGCATGGTGTAAAGCAGGGATTTTAAACTCCAGTCCTGGTGGACCACAGTGGCTGCAGGTTCTCATTCTAACTCTTTTCGCATTTAATGACCTGTTTTTGCTTCTAATTAACTTGATTTGAATAATTTTATTTTATTTATTTTAAAATTAAATAAAATTTAAAAAAAATTAATTTTATTTGACTTGCTCATGAAGACTCAGACCCAATAATTGTTTCTTTTTCCTTAATTAGCAGCCAAACAATAATGAGATACAAAGTGAACCAAAACATGACCAACAAACTGTGACCATCATACAATATCTGAAAATAAAAAGGGTGGAGGTCTCAGGAATGTTGATTTGCTCAGGTCCCCAAAACATTTTAACAGAGTTCTTAGAAAGGAGAAAATCAACAATTTTAGAAATGTATGCCATTGCACAATGAGAGCAGCAACAAGCCATGGAACTAAAGAGCAGGTTTAATTAACAACAAGAATCAGCACCTAATTGAGCAGCTGGTTGGAGTGAAATTGGTTGGAGTTTAAGGACCTGACTTAGCTGGTCGTCTGTTGTGTTCTCACTCACTTTACATTTCATTTCTGTTTAAGGAAAGGAAGGAAGCAGTTCAGAGTAACATTGAAGACATTCCTGGGAACAAATCTTAAAAATCAAATCAGTTAAAATGAATTCAAAAGAAATTAATTAGCAGCAAAAACAGGTCACTAAATAAGAAAAGGGTTAGAATTAAAACCTGCAGCCACTGGGGCCCTCCAGGACTGGAATTTGAGATCCCTGGTGTAAGGTTATGTTGTAGTGTATGAGTTTTTGAGGGCTTTTGTGTGATGCCTGAAGGCAAAGTTTGGTTTTGATATAAAATTACATGGATTTGTTTAGAAAGTTTGGTTTTGACCTGGAAGTTTGAAGTTTGGGGAGTTGAGTGTGAAGTTATGAAATTGCGTTTAGAGTTTTGGGAGGTGGAGCTTATTTTCAAGAAATGTGTCTAAGCAATCGAGAAAAACTGTGAAATATATGGTAAAATTGTAAAAGTACAGTTCTTGCATGGTTGCTAGTTCAGTCCTCCCCACCATCATTAAGCATGTGACTTAACCTGTCTTGGTTCCAGTGTGGACATTGTACATTAAGCACTTTTACCATGCAATTGTGTATTAAAAGTGGCTCTAGATAAAAATGTCAGCTAAATAAATTCATGGAGTCTATCATAACCAATCACCTGAAAGAAAAGCTTACTTTTTGCAATTAGACACGCATTTGAAATACTACAGAAAAAGGAAAAAAGACAAAATTATCACAGACAAAATTCTTTTTGAACCTGAACTTTATATTTAATTTTTTTACAGTAAAAAAGGGCAATGGATATTATAACAGGCCTACAGTTAATGAATACTTCATGAACATCACAATTCGTTTTTTCATTTAAATGTATGACAGTTAAAACTCATTGCATAATTCTATTTGCATCTCTTTTAAAGTAACTGCTCTTTTACTCTTAGTCTAGTGGCTGTCCATCATGGTTGTTATGTATGCAGCAAGCAGGCCTGCAGGGGATCCTAGTTATTTACACTCTTTTTCAATCTTCAAAGCTGTTATAATGATTTGCTGTCAACTTTGTGCTGATGCTAAATTATTATATTTTTTTTATGTTGAGTTGGGGTCTAAAGGAGTGGCCCCCAAAACCTGTTTGATATTCAGTCAATGAATGAGCTTACCAACATAAAAACATTTAGTGTCTGGGGTGAGTTTTACAAAGGGGAGACTAAAGTAGATTTATGCAGTACAGACAGGTATGCAAAAAATGGCACTTTCATTCGTGTTAAAAATGTAGAATAATATCCTTTTGTTTTCTTACCTGCCTGACAATATTTTGTAATATTTATACTGTACACATTTTTGTGCTTTGTATGTTTTATGGTGTGTGCCCAAGTGACCAGGGCAGTGGAATATAAGCCACAGGTGTTATGTTACACCGAAGGTTTTTATCCTGGCTCATGTTTGTTTTCTGTTTTATTGTTATTTTTGAATTAATATTTTTCATAATTTTACAAAATGTGTTATGACTGTTTGTTATTATTATCAACCTCCACCTGTATTTTCTGGTGGGTTCCATCAGGTTGTGTCGTTCCAAGTTGTTCAGACTTCATTATTCTTAGTACTGTTTTCATTTGATTTGCCTGGCTTTGTGGATTTCTTACTTTTCATTTGGATTTTGAGTATTGGATTGCAGAATTGGTTTTGTTAACCTTGGTTTGCCCCTTTAGGCAAATCCTTTCACTTTTTTTCCTCTTGTTATGCTTCCTTTTGCTTTCTGGTTATAGACTTAATTTGTAAAGATCTTTGCTTTGGACTTCTGTGTTCAAGACACATGTTACTTTTCACTTTTGAATGGTATTTTCTGTATTTTTGGCACATTTTGAAGTATACTTTCATAGCCAGCTTCTAATTTCTGGGCCTGCTAGAATGGAAACCTACCAGTATTCAATGGTGCTAGCTGCCTGGTGTAAGGTCTTATCTTGACTGGTCTGTGAAGGTCCTGGCTTGTTTTGTGGGATTCTTTGTAGGCCTCACACCCTTTTTTGACATGGTTGTAACTCTGGTTTACAATAATAAGGAAGCCCTTTCAGTACCTACCGTTTAGAGTGTGATTTCCAGCTAGTCTTCTAACATTTCAGTGCTCCATCTCTATACATATAAAATCCAAGGTCTGTATGTCTGTCCTCTTTTCATGAGAGAACTACTAAACAGATTTCGATTGAGTTTTTTTCTATAATTTGCTTGAACATTCCAGTTGATTTTGCGACTTCTCTCATTGCACTAAGTATTATAGTTTGGTTGCGGCACTGATTTATTCATGCAAATCCGAGAGAGAGGCTGCAGGCCAAGGGAAGGGGGAGCCAGGACCTCAGGATTGGGGAGCCGAGTGGGGCCCAACCTCACTCACATGCCAGTCCCCATTCGTGTCGTTTACCTCTCGCCACGTGTTGGATACCTGTTTGTTCAGCAGACATTATCATCTAGAGATTGTTAAAGAGTAACATTTGACGTTCTTGAGAGAGAGAGATCACAGCTATCTGTGTTTTAGAGGTTACCTTCTCATTTGCAGAGATATCATGGCCATGTGATTTTCTTCCCATGCAGGGGGATGCTGTTCCGTCAGAGCTGAACATGATAAGATACAGTGCCAATGTTTGATGTTGGAGCCTACCTATCTTCCGCTTGGCCAGAATTACATTTTTTTTAATCGATTTTTAAAGTTTGTCCTGTTTCACTACTATGTGGGTGGAGCCGCAAGTGACAGCTAGTTTATAATAAACATTAACTGCAATAACCCTGAATGCTGAATGTTAAACACCAAATGCCAAATTTAATCTTATTGATTTATCAAAACATACATAAAAGAGAGATTATTATTGAAAATATAATACGTTTTAATTCAAACAAAATGAAAATTTATACTAGCAACCCAACTCTGTGTTACTGTACTGCTGTAATCTTTTGCCCACTAGCCAAAAGACCCCTAGCCAAAGAGCTTCTCTTCACTCACTACTGTATATTTTTCATTCTCTCACTTTCTGACCACACAACCCTATTCCTATTTGAACCCAATCAGTTACCTCCTGACTTCAGTTTCAATGAATGATTATAGGGGAGGCTGCCATAAATGTACCTGCAGGAATTATATTAAGTAGTCAAAGATACCCAGTGAAAGTCCTTGGGAACTCCCTCTATTGCCTGTTTTGGACACTCCAAGTATCCCTGCATTCCTGAGCCCTACTTTTAAAAATGAAGTGTTAGGCATGCATACTGCTCCCCAGACATCCTTATCTCCAGAGCACACAAAGTGTCCCTGTCTTGTCTATCTGTGAATCTTTGTCTTGTGGCGTTCTGAATCACATCTCCTTGAGTCAGGGGCCCAGCACTAATCCATGAGGGACCTGTCTACCAACAATTTTATTTTGGAAAATGTGTCTCTCACCATTACATGTGTTTGTCTATGCAGTTTGACTGTTATGATCCTACTCTGATATTAACTTTTTGCATGCTTGTTAGTTTTCTAGGTCAATGATTTCAATTATGTTTTTGTTTTTCCATAAATCAAGTATTTAATGCTTTGTATTGTTTTTAATGCCATTTTGTTTATGTTTTGAGCACCACCATTTTGTAAACTCATCGTTAGGACACAGTTCCTAGTTTCTAGGGGGTATATCCTTGGAGGTTGTTTCCATGAAAACCCTGAATACAATGAGGACTGATCATTATGTTAGGTAGAATGCCTAGAGGGGGCTGAGCGGTCTCATGGCCTGGAACCCCTGCAGATTTTTTTTTTTCTCCAGCCGTCTGGAGTTTTTTTTGTTTTTTCTGTCCTCCCTGGCCATCGGACCTTACTTTTATTCCATGTTAATTAGTGTTCTCTTATTTTAATTCTTACTTTGTCTTTTTTCTCTTTCTTCATCATGTAAAGCACTTTGAGCTACATTATTTGTATGAAAATGTGCTATATAAATAAATGTTGTTGTTGTCGTTGTTCATATGCAATTTTTCCCTTGTGAAAATCCATAATGACTATTCACTAATACACCATTACTGAATGTGTTTGGCTAGCACTATTTTCTAAATTCTGAAATGCTGGGCCAATAACATCACTTGAGGAGATGCCCAACCAATCAACCATCTAATTAAAAAGGCAGGCTTAGTTATGGGATTCACTCTCGACCTGCTGCAGGTAGTAGGAGAGGATAGAATGAAGGCAAACCTGAGTACCATTATGCACATCAATTCTGTGACACACTAACACTGAGTACTTTCAGCAACATGAATTTTTCAGCAGAAGTGTGTCAAGAAATGTTGCAGGGTCTCCTGTATACCAACAGCAATGCTCCTGCATAATACCTCACTGTGACTCTAAGTGCCAAGTCAGAAGTTCTTTTTTGTTTTTCTATTGTTAAGATATTTTTTTTGTTTTAGTTTTTATTTAGTTTTTGATTTTATTTTTTATTTAGTTTTAATTTTTCAACATTTTCTAATGTTAGTTTTCAGTTCTTTCTTTTTTTTAATTTAGTTTTAGATTTTCAGCAATTAACCTTTTTGTTACATTGTTCACACAGACAGGGTTTTGAAAGTGTAAAATAGTTGTCTTTACAGTTGTCAAACTGTACATCTTTCATATTGTACCTATCAAATTAATCCATTCAATTTTACTATCTGTGACAATACTCCGTTTCCTAATGATAATGTGACAGTTCAAGGCTTCCACTATAATCAAAATAATGCATCAAATAACAAGTGTGCTGTCATTTGTTTCTTAACCTGCAACAAGTTTAAGCAAATGGTAATTTTATTTCAAAAACACTTTCTTTTTTGTATTTGAGATTCCCTTTGTGTGCAAGTAAGATCACTGCACACATATATTATTATTTATATTTATTTTTTACCCATTTCAAAACTTTGAAAGTGTATCTTTTACAGGGAATTCTTAACTTTCCTTAGTTTTTGAAATACTGTTGAAATCACTACTTAAACTGTGTTAGTCACAATAATAACAGAAATGGAGATTAAAGTTTTTCCATATATAAACTGCAGTTCTACAAGCATATCATTTACATGAAATACAGAACATCTGCTATAGCAGCATCATTCACTTAATAAATAACAGGCAAAACCTGATGAGCTCCATGTCAGCCTAAACTTGGGGGATGTCATTTAACAACACCGGTAGATTTAAAGAGATTTTTATAATTGAGGGTGCTTAATGACACACTTCTTATATCCATCTCTAAACAATATCTGAAGTTTTTGGACATCAGTCCACATACACATGGGGAGAACATGTAAACTACATAAAGATACTGACCAAGCTAGCAATCAAACCTGAACTCATGGCTCTGAGTAATAGTAATAATAATAATTAAAATACATTTTATTCATATAGTGCCTTTCGAATGCTCTAAGCCCTTCACAAAGAGTCAAAGGGACAACACAATAGAAATAAAAGCAACAATGATATTACAGTAATAACACAGGATCCAAATTAATATCAAATATTAATAAATATTTGAAAATCAAGTTTTTGAATCAGATTAAGAAACAAGCAGGAAAAAAAGAAGAAAGCCATGAATAAATAACACAATTTTTGCATTCTTACTAGGAATATACATGTTGATGTTACAATCACCCATAATGAGAAGGACAAGGAACAAGAAATAGGATAAGAGCGGATTTCATTGTCAGTTTTACAGCAGTACACTGGTCAGAAATCAACTACTCGATGGCTGTTCATTTGCTAGACCTCTGTGCCGCTGCAAAATAAAAACTCAGACAGAGGTCCTGTTAAAAAGTTTGCAATACTACGATATTCTAACCATATTAGGATTACTGCAGTTTGACCATTTGCTGTTGGGCGGGACGGTGGCGCAGTGGTAGCACTGCTGCCTCGCAGTTAGGAGACCTGGGTTCGCTTCCCAGGTCCTCCCTGTGTGGGGCTTGCATGTTCTCCCCATGTCTGCGTGGGATTCCTCCGGGTACTCCGGTTTCCTCCCACAGTCCAAAGACATGCAGTTTAGGTGCATTGGCGATTCTAAATTGTCCCTAGTGTGTGTGTGTGTGTGCGCGCCCTGTGGTGTGCTGGCACCCTGCCCGGGGTTTGTTTCCTGCTTTGCGCCCTGTGTTTGCTGGGATTGGCTCCAGCATAGCGGGTTGGATAATGGATGGATGGATGAATTGTGTATCATAGAGAAGTTCTTCATGATAATGATGATACAGCTCTGCGACACTGTTCTTCCAGCGTTGAAATATCAGTACTAATAACATGATTAAAACTAAATGTAAACGTTGGCTTGGTTGACAACATTGACTGCATGCTATGCATCTGCTTAATCTGTCACTGCAAAGGTGTTGTCAATAAAGAAGAAATATGTGTGGATGTAAGATTAAATGGCTGAGATTCCTATCTACTTTAGTGTATAAAGGTAATATTTTTTCCAGTGTAAATACTGACTGAATTTGAGGCATGGGGGTGTCTATTTGAACTCGATAAATCATCCATGTCTCTAATATTCAAATTATTTAGATGCATTTTCCAAAGTAACGTGTGACATCTTTTATTTTAAGCACCTTTTCATTGAAGTTTAGTGAAAGTTGCCTGCCATTCACTGACAAAGAAACACCTGTGACTGATGGTCAATTATGGCCAATTAAATCTGCAGAATAAGTAATTGACAAGTGATAAGGCTTTGGTATTTGCTTTCAGTTCTTGAAGGGAAAGCTAAATAATGGATGAAAAGACCAATGAAATCCACAGATTCAGATGCCAGCATCAAGGAATACCTACAGTACACATTCACGCAAATTAATACTCGTTCCTAACCAAATTTATCACTGCAAGGTTTTAACTTATATATAATAAATATACTGGTAACTGCTCACTTGCACAAAGACTAGTGGAGTAAAAATTGAAATTAAAATGACAAAAACTAGTTTTGTTTTCATTTTTTATTTTTCAGTTTTAACATATTTCTAGTTTTTAGACAGTATGTTTATTTTAGTTTTAATTAAAGAAATTTTCTTTTTTTGTTAATGACATTTTTTTTTTAGTTTTAGTTAATGAGTATAACTCTGCTTTCTATCTATCTATCTATCTATCTATCTATCTATCTATCTATCTATCTATCTATCTATCTATCTATCTATCTATCTATCTATCTATCTATCTATTATTTCCAACTAATTAATTCCATCTTTTGCATCCAATCAGATTGATTTTTAAGTGGCAAAGATAAAGAATATCCTTTCTTAAAGGGTAACGCAAAACAACTCAATCAAAAGAAATCATGTTTCATATAAATCAGTGGTAGTCAAAGTAGACCACGCACAGCCAACAGTCTCTTGTTAGCATAACTTTCCTTTAAAATTACCACATTTATTTAATTACAGGTCTTTGCATTTATGTAAAAAATACCAAGCTTCTAATCCAGTGTTGCTAAATTGCAATTTAAATCCTCCAATCCTCTAGCGATCCACAAAAACCATTCAGCCATGAAGGCTGCCTAACATCATGCAACCTGACGGGAATGATGAAACCCTAGAATATTTGGAGTATAGACATAGAACATCTGGGCCTCACAAATGAATTCTAAGTGCTAAAAACATCCTGACTGATAGAGATACTTTTGAGCCTGACTCCAAGGTTGGAGACAGTAGATGCTGGGAAAACTGTCCTGGAACTGAGAGCTATACAGGAATTTAGTTTATTCAGTTAAATGGAGATCATTTAAGATGTAGTTCTGTTTAGGTTATGTTTAGTCACAAGACAGCCTTATTATTGGGGTGTTTTATATATTTCTTTTGAATATGTTTTTTTATATTGAGGATTTTAATTTTGTGATTCATTTTTTGACATTGACATTTAATTTTTTTATGTACGTGTCGCTCCAAGGAAAGGTCATGTTATCAATTCAGGTGCATTATCCTCGATGGATAAAGCAAAACAAACCCTGTGAAAAATACTAGTATAGTTAGCTTCTTTTCAAAGTAGGCCCTAGTATCAGATTATTAAATCTTTTCTACCCTCAACTTTATTTTTGAGTATCTTTTTGGACTGTACTGTATAGTTCTAGAAATCCTGTCCCCTTCACTCCATACTGATTCAGTGTGAAGAAGATCACATCTCAAGCACTGCATGCTCACCAGCACTACAGACAAACTGGCTGTTTCATTGCCTAATTGGAAACTGCATGGCTGCTTTTGATTTTATTTTGGCTTGCTTACTATTTGCCCTTGTTCTGCCTCTGTATTCTTTAGTATCATGCAATAAGTTAAATTAAGTTCTTTATTTCTGAAGTAATTTGTTAAGGAAGTAAATCTTTTATGGGGCCGATAATGTTTTCTGTGACCCGCATATGGCTTATGATTGGAACATAAGTTAAAGCAGCTAAGTGGATCTTCTGCTTTTAAAATTTATTCTAGAATAATTGACTGTCAGACTTGTAATTATTGCACTCAGTGACATCTTACTTGATAACTGTTAAAGGTATAAGATCCAGAAATAACTTGTTCCAGAGTCACTTCACTTTTGTTGGTAAAAATTAGGGCATTTTTAAATTCTTTATTTTATCACTTGGTTTTCTCTTAGTAGAAAGGTCAAATTTCTCAATTCTTTCCACTACCTCTGTCTTTTGGTACAATCTTTTTAAATTATGTTCCTCTCAGTATGTTGGGACACAATGTACAAAAATGCTCAGCTATGTTCCAAGAACTGCTAACGTCACTTCACACAGTACTAGGAAGTTCATGGATTCTATCTGACCTATCACATATGCTATGCAATGGACCGTGGCTCCATCCTCACTGCTGCTTGTTCTTAAGAGTGAGTTAAACTTGCTTCTGTGTGTGTATATGTTCTGTGTTAAACATAATTCTTGTTAAAGTCTTTTGGGACCTAATAGTGTGGAGTGGTTTCTCTTCCTTCATACCCTTCCCTTCTATCAGAAGTGCCAAACAATTTGTAAAAGACACAAGATGAAACATTAAAACTACACCCCTTGGTACACATTATCTATAAGAAAGTGAGAGATTTGGCTGAGTTTTGGTGTTCATGAATTTTTTTTTCAATTATAAGAAAATCTAGAATTGAAAGTTGTTGATTTCTGCTTATTGGACATAATAAAAATAATAATAATTCTTTACATTTATATATAGCAAATTAGAGTAATAAGCAAGCCTTGTAATAAATCTTAATTTGCCAAATTTTATTATTTTAAATGTTAATTGTTATTTGTAGCTAACAAAAAGAAAAAATATGGTTTGAAAAAGCACATTAATAATAAACCAGAACTATTTTGAATCCTCAATTTAGGTGCAATATCTTAAAACAAAATCTTTCTTCAATGTAGGACAAAGTGAGCATTAGCCATTTTGCTAGGCTTTTAGTGGGACACAAGCTCTGTTAAGGCAGCACCCACCTTCATTCCTGGGTGAATGGCAGTTCTGCAGCTCTACCAACACTTTGATCTGATAACAAAGGTGTAGATCAGAGTTCTACAGTTCTGCAGAGGCTTCTTCAGACAAAAAGGCATCCAAATGGACATTTATATTTGGCTCGTTACTGAGAACTGAACAACTCTGTATGTGATGGACAAAATAACACTCCTATAAGCAGGCACTGATTCAGTAACTGAAAGTGACTTTGTTCCAGTCAACAGAGATTACAATTTCCTTCGTAAATTGCTGCATTAATCTTTTCTGTCTCTTTGGGGGAGGCAAAAAGCAGACAATCTACTCTCTTCATGAGATGAAAGCTGACGAGTCACTCTGCCAGACCAAGCTCTGTGCCAGTCTAAGAAGAGTGAGAAGCAGCCATTACTTCAAGAAGAGAAATTCAGCACCTACATTCTTTGCCAGAAGGAGTGATGCTTTTCCCTGTGAAGTTCCAGAGGACACAACAAAGAGCCTAACAGTGAGGCTGCATCACAGCACACCATGAACAAAGGACCATGTAGCAAAGAGAAGGTGTGCACTCCAATGCAAGAACAGTTTTCCACTTGAAACCTGAGCAACAGCAGCAGCAACCTCACACAATGTCAGCCATCACCCTTAAAAGCCTAGTATCATAAAATTGTTTATATGTGCTAAGATAAATAAGAAATCTAGAAATGTAAATAGTAAATAGTAAGTAAACAGCCAGTCTCTCATATATGTTCTAAGTCACTATATATGCAGTTATCATATTTTTGTTATCCTTATTTTTACCAATAAATTATGTTATTCCATTTCTTAAAATGAGTTTGCTTCAGTTACCTTGATATAGGTCTAATGGCTGGAGACACCCTGCTGCAGAGAAAGGTAAGGAAAATAAAGTGGAAGCCTTACCAAATTGTTTAAAACTTACTGTCATTGCCACAGGCAAAATAATTATGTGGGATAAAATTTGAATTGTACCACATATATTATGATTATTTATAATCTTTAAATCAAACAGATGTATTGTTTTCATTACTTAGGTTAAAGCTTAAAGATAATTATAAAGCTGATTTTTTATTATGAAAGTAAAACTGTAGTTATTCTAGAATCAGATTATTCATTTACTGAAGTTACCAGTTTTCTGTTTCAAGATATCTTAAAATATGTTCCTTTACATTTTAAGATATCTGCAATACATTTTGAGATGTGTCAAACACATTTCACAATATCTCAAATACATTTTCCGATATCTTAAAACAATGTTGCAGTCATTCTGAGATATCTAAAAATCTCTTCCTCTAAAATATTCTTCCTGTCTATTTTAAGATATCTTGAAATACATTTGACATATTTCGAAATGAACAAGGTAATTTTGAATTATCTTGAAATGTATATCAAATATCTGAAAATGCACATGGAGCTATTTTGATATCTGGAAATGTATTTGAGATATCTAGTATTCAATTGCAGATATATGAAAATGAAATTCAGATATCTTAAAATGGCTTTTTAAAGATTAAAAAAAAAATTAAGATACAGTGTGTGAAATGGAGTTCAGATACATTTTAAGATTTCACAAAATTAATTTGAAATATCTAAAAATGGGTTTTGAATAAATGAAATGTGAGTCAATAAGAAAACATCTGAATTATATTTTAAGACCTTTAAATTAGATTTACAGATATCTTAAATTACATAGAGACCATTTTAAGATAACTAAAATACATTTCACAAATCTCAAATTCATTTCAAGATATCTTAAAAAAACATGGGCAATTTTACAGGAAGTGATTCTGAGATATCTTGAATTGCATTTCAGATATCTTAAATTCAGTAGACTTATTTTAAGATATCTTGAAGTGTAGTGTAGTTGAGATATATCAAAATAAACAGATACTGTACCTACTTCAAGATATCTTGAATTGCATTTGAGTTATTTTGAAATCAACTATGGATATCATGAAATAAATCTGCTCTTAGGTATCTGAAATTCATTTTAAGATATCATAAATGCATTTTCCTGAGACATCTCTATATGTTAATGTGGCTTGATGTAGATTGTACTTAAATGTGTCTTCCTGTCCATGGTTATGCTAAGGACATCTGGTTGTTATAGAAATGTCACTGCTGTTCCAGGTTAGGCCTCCTCTTTTATGATTGATATTTGAAGTGTTCTTTTTTTATCTTTTTTCTTGGTTTTTGTAACTTTTGACTTGCAGCAATTACTTTTTGAACTAATTTTTCAATGTCTTACTTTATATGTATAAAATTAATTTTTTTCTGCATTGGTCTGAATGACAAAAATCTATCTAGTGGTACAGACTAATGAAAATGAAAATACTACGTGAGCACAATTTGAGTCCTCATTATCCAATTAGTTAAGCTGGTTCTCTGGAAAACTTTCAGGCACACAAGTTTGCATTTCTATTACTTAACTAACAAGTTTTCAATGTAACCCCTTTTAAGTATGTGAAGTAAACGAAATTAGAGTTACTTTTGCCATTAAAAATAATTGCAAATGGTCAGCATTCATATAAAATGCATGAGATGTACGGCTTCCCTCTGTGATGATTATATAAATTTACTTCTTGTAATTTTCTAAATTATGGTTTAATGAGGACAGCATTAACAAATGAAACATATATGGAAATATTTTTAAAAACTTGAAAAGTGTGCCGTGGTTCTGGGTGTGTCTTTAAAGCATATGCTAGATCTCACAACCACAATAAAAAATAAGGATGGCTGTGGGCAGATCCAAGGTGTCAGGCCACAGCTCTGAGATACAGTGAGTTAGTGAGTTAGTGCACACTGCATCTACCCTGCATCTCCCCAAATTCATGACCTTGTTAACCTAAATCCAACATACTAATCTAAATGTAAGGCACATATGGAAGAAGAGGTAGAGAAAATCTCTTCAATAAAACAAAAGGGGGAGGTACATAAAATATGAAGAGATCAAAACTTAAAACATTCCACCAAAGTGGAACAATGTGTAAGAAAACTACCAATTTCTGAGTGAGGAATTGCAGCAGAATCAGAATGAAGAAGTGATCATCTCAGCTGCTTGTTAACTATAACAACTTATGATGGTACACAAACCAAAGCGGTTCATCAGAACACTCAAATTAAAAGAAATTTTAATTGATTTATTTAATAGTGACCTTAGGGGTGAAAGGTAATACCATGTTACAGTAATATTCAGTGTTGAACATGACAACTATTAGGTGTTAACGTGTCTTTTGGTATTTTTTTTTTTTGTTATTTTCGTTGGGCTCCTCCATCTCTGGGACTGAGGTCACCGAGGTGGTCAAAAAACTCCTTGGTGGCAGGGCCCCTGGGGGTGGATGAGATATGCCCGGAGTTCCTCAAGACTCTGGATGTTGTAGGACTGTCTTGGTTGACATGCCTCTGCAACATCGCATGGACATCAGGGACGTGCCTCTGGATTGGCAGACCGGGGTGGTGGTCCCCCTCTTTAAGAAGGGGAGCTGGAGGATGTGTTCCAACTACAGAGGGATCACACTCCTCAGCCTCCATGGAAAAGTCTATTCGGGGGTCCTGGAGAGGAGGGTCCATCAGATAGTTGAACCTCGGATTCAGTAGGAACAGTGTGGTTTTCATACTGGTCGCGGAACAGTGGACCAGCTCTACACCCTTGGCAGGGTCCTGGAGGGTGCATGGGAGTTTGCCCAACCAGTCTACATGTGTTTTGTGAATTTGGAAAAGGCGTTCCACCGTGTCCCTCGGGGAATCCTGTGGGGGGTGATCCAAGAGTATGGGGTACCAGACCCCCTGATAAGAGCTGTTTGGTCCCTGTACATCCGGTGTCAGAGCTTGGTCCGCATTGCTGGCAGTAAGTCGAACTTGTTTCCAATGAGAGTTGGACTCCCCCAGGGCTGCCCTTTGTCACCGATTCTGTTCATAACTTTTATGGACAGAATTTCTAGGTGCAGCCAGGGCGTTGAGGGGGTCCGGTTTGGTGGGCTCAGGATTGGGTCACTGCTTTTTGCAGATGAAATTGTCCTGTTTGCTTTATCAGTTTGCAGCTGAGTGTGAAGTGGCTGGGATGGAAATCAGCACCTCCAAATCCAAGACCATGGTCCTCAGCCGGAAAAGGGTGGAGTGCCCTCTCAGGGTTGGGAGCAAGATCCTGTCCCAAGTGGAGGAGTTCAAGTATCTCGAGGTCTTGTTCACGAGTGAGGGAAGAATAGAGTGGGAGATCGACAGGCGGATCAGTGCAGCATCCGCAGTAATGCGGGCACTGCATCGGTCTGTCGTGGTGAAACAGGAGCTGAGCCGCAAGGCAAAACTCTCAATTTACCAGTCGATCTATGCTCCTATCCTCACCTATGGTCATGAGCTATGGGTAGTGACCGAAAGGACGAGATCATGAATACAAGCGGCTGAAATGAGTTTCCTCCACAGAGTGTCTGGGCTTTCCCTTAAAGATAGGATGAGAAGCTCAGTCATCCGGGAGGGGCTCAGAGTAGAGCCACTGCTCCTCTGCATCGAGAGGAGTCAGATGAGGTGGCTCGGGCATCTGATCAGGATGCCCCCTGGACGCCTCCCTGGTGAGGTTTTCCGGGCACATCTAACCGGGAGGAGGCCCCGGGGAAGACTCAGGACACGCTGAAGGGACTATGTCTTTCACCTGGTCTGGGAACGCCTCGGGATTCCCCCAGAAGAGCTAGAAGAAGTGGCTGGGGAGAGGGAAGTCTGGGCATCTCTGCTCAAGCTGCCGCCCCTGCGACCCAATCTCAGATCAGCTGAAGTGGATGGATGGATGGATGGATGGATGGATATTTTTGTTGTCTATGTATTATTATTTTTCATTTGTTAATTCTGTTTTTGTTAACTTTACTTATTTTTAGCTTTTTGTGTACTCTCTCTTTAAGTTTACATACAGTATGTTCCTTGTTCTTTGTGTATGGAGACCCAAGAGGCTGGACCACCAAGATAGCACCACTTCTGAGTCCTCCCTCTGGCTATTTAAGTTGGCAGAGAAGGCTCAGAAGCAGGAGATCATTTGTTCACTGTGGAGTATTTGTAAGTGTTATCTTCTGTTTAGGGCATCACGGTGGCGCAGTGGTAGAACTGCTGCCTCGCAGTAAGGAGACCTGGGTTTGCTTTCTGGGTCCTCCCTGTGTGGAGTTTGCATGTTCTCCCCGTGTCTGCTTGGGTTTTCTCCGGGTGCTCCGGTTTCCTCCCACAGTCCAAAGACATGCAGGTTAGGTGCATTGGCGATCCTAAATTGTTCCTGGTTTATGTGTGTGTGTGTGTGTGCCATGCAGTGGGCTGGCGCCCTGCCCAGAGTTTGTTTCTGCCTTGCACCATGTGTTGGCTGGGATTGGCTCCAGCAGACCCCCGTGACCCTATATTAGGATATAGGGGGTTGGATAATAGATGGATGGATTTTCTGTTTAGGTTTTTTTTTCTGTGGTGGGCCAGTTTCTACAAAAGTCCAGGTGAAGTTTTTCATCACAGTTCATTACTGACTGTTGCTATGTAGCATTAATGATTGGTGCCTGAATTATGTATTTGTGTACACCATATACAGAAAACTCCAACGTGATGCATTAGACATACAGTAATTCTTAATATGTATAGACATCTTGAAATAATACAAGGTGCTTTACAGCAACAAGGCAGTATAAGAAGGCAACAGAATTATTAGAATGTAGGAGATTGCCAGAATAAATGTACTGCTGTGTATACATTAATGTCTTTGTCAAAGCATGTCGTCAAATAATTTGCAGTATAGCTTTTTTAACTTATGCATTTGTTCATTTTACTGAAGAAATCATTATTTTTGAATTATATTTAAATCGCATTAATGTGTTCAAATTTATTTAATTGTTATGTGGCTTCTTTCCAGCAAGACATAAATAGTTGAATTGATAAAAAGGGGTATAATGTATTTAAGGATAGTGTATTCTGTATTGCAGCAGACAAGACTTAAAGTGTAACTTTCCTAAAGCAAATCTATCTTTAAATTTGTAATTTTTTTCAGTGTTAGGAGCATATAGATTAAGGCCATTCCCATGTGTGTGGTTTGAACTAAGTTATCTTTTATGAAAGGATAATGCAAGCCTATCACATGATTTTAATCTGTCACAGGATGTCTATTATGTTTAAGCCCTCAAGCTGCCTCAGTCACATCTCTGATACCAAAGTTGCAGCCGTTTTCTATGGTGACCATTCATTTTGGTCAGATGATGGAATTTCTGTTGTGGTTTATGTAGCTTCAGGGGTAGAATCCATGAATGTCAAAGATCTTTTACCCTTTATACCCTCTCAGAAATATCATGAAGAATGTCAGCCTTCATGTTAAAGTATTTCTACATGTGCTTGAATCGGTTCTGACAGTCCTATATCTATCAACGCCATAGCTGAAAGTGTTATATAAATCTTATACTTAGTAATAATAGCAGTGGTGGGTAAATGATACCTCATTTTTATTTATTTTATTTATTTTTTTCAAAGTAAGAGCTGTGTTTAAATGGCACACAGTTATTGACTACTAATATGCTTTGACAAGCGTCATGCATTTTACATTTTTAAAGTGGAATGTATTTTTAGTCAGTCAATCCACCTCCCTGAACAGGAGTCAAAGTTGCTATCATGAATGTTCGCTCACTGTTAACCTTTCAAAGGCTGATAACTATCTTGAACATGTTTAATTGTGCTGGGTAGTGCAGGCTTCATTTTCTAAATATAATTGTGCAAAAATTGCTTTGTTTTTGGAAGAAAACATGAACTGAGTACAAAAAAAAAATAAAAAATTAAGACCCTTATCTGCTTTATACATCTTAAAGCATCTTAAAGACAGTAAACCTTAGGTTGTATGAAATTATGCTTTTAGTTTAAAATGTAATTATAGTAAAAATCAAAGTTTACAGTGTATATAATCATTTAATTATGCTTTAAAAATACACAGTATATTTTAAAACCCATAATTTATGGGTTAATTGCATTAACATGAATGTGTCCAGTGCTGGCTACGCAGACTCTAAGCAGAGATTTACTGACAGGGCCCTAGACTTATTTATAAGAGTGGGTTAACAATAAGCAAAATATATTTTCTAGCAGAAATAAATTGAGAGTCTTTCACAACAGAAGCTGCAGAATTATCATCATTGCACTGCAATGTGACAGAATTCTGCCAAAATAATTAAGACGACTCTTAGCTTAGCCGGGTAAATGGCATATTTTTCATACTTGGTCAAGGCTGTGAGTTCAAATTGTGGAGAGGAAATAACAGGCACAGCACAAAACTTTGACACTTTATTAAAGCATTTAATATACAGGATAACTTGCTACAAGCAGTAATCCCAAATACAACAATATAGTATAATAACCAAAAAAGTGCATTACTGTATTAGCAAAATATGTAGTATTAATATTTAAATGTGTTTTTTTAAGTGTGAGGTATTAAAGTACCAGGGACCACTAAATGTTGTTCTTTTTCTCCAAATTGTTTGTATATACAGTGGATTTTCTTCCTAGTTCATGAATACATTTTTTTCAATACATACAATAGACAAATAATTAATAACATTTAAGTGCATTCAAATATGGCTATGTAAATTTGCCAAAATGAGTACATATATGTTTTGGTTGGCTGGAAAACTGGCCAACAGCATGACTTACAGACACAGCCCATTAAAATAATACAAGTACAGAGAGAGAGAGAGATTGTGCTCACAGCATTGTTGTAACATTTACATAGTTGACTCCCCTTCTGCCCATTAATTCTTATGCCTAATTGTTCTCAGATAATTATGAAGAAAATGCTGAATATCTACAAGAGCATTGCTTATTAGAACTTGGAATGATTTCAGAGATTGTATTAGCAAAAAAGACAACATAATTTTTCACTTTGTCTTGGACAAGGACTGATGACGTGTTATGCATTTTTAATTTTTGTCTGTATATTGAAAGATAAAACAGTTCAGATTTTTTTTACATTATTATTTTTCATTTACATTTTAATTTGTTTTCTGTATGACCAAGAAACGTTTTAAGAATACAGGCTGCACTCCTGAAATGTAAAATTGTTATCAGTATTATTCAGTATTTAGAAGACAGGTTTAACCCAAGGTATGTTGTAATTGTGTACCTATACAGTGTATTTCTTACTGAAGCATAGAGATATGACGTGAGTTGGTTCAGAGCCACACTGTGAGTCTGGGGTGCAGCGGCCGTGGTCGTTTGGGGTGTAACTGCAGGCTCCCTGCAGTGTGAGGTCTGCAGAGAGATACAAAGCTTTGATGAACAGAGAGAATAAAAGGGGACTGTTTGGTGTTTAATCTCAGACCACCATGCCCCAGACTCTTCTCATTCATGACATACAGCAAGCTCTCTGTCTCAAAGCAGTGAACTCCCGTCTCTTCATTCTCTATAGAGAATTCTCCACAGAACTTATTGAGAAATATAATTATCTGCATTTTCAGTTCTTCTTCATCAAAATACAAATAGGGGAATGTACTGAACACATCTTTAACAAAAGACAGCAAAGACTATTGTCTTTCCTCTTTTAATGTTGACATACGTTTATTAAATTATTTTTATAAATCATTTTTTTAAATTAGTGCACATGCTGTATATTGGTATGAAAATCCAAAATAGTAGGTGTTATAAGTAAAATTCCGGAAGTCATGCAGATTAGGCAAGAAATATTCTGTAAGAATATAATTATAACAAAAGCTGTTCAAATTGTTCTTTATTTGAGGCATGTCCTTTATCCGGAAGAATGTCATAAGAGCAGTAGCTGTGTTAAATAAAATCAACTGCGTTTGCCGCACAGACTGGCCTGATGTTTTTAGTTTTCATTCAATTTAAATTCATTAGAACATATATTGGCTTATATTTCAGTTTACTGAAATGTTACTTTGTTACTGTTGGTGCTGAAGTGTTATTGAAACAAAATTGCCCTAAAAAGCAGAACTACTCCAGTTATTTTGCACACAATGCCAGCTTGTCCATTTTAACAACCAGCCTGGACAGTTTATTCCAACTGTCATCTCCTTTGTAAGAAAGCATCCCTATTGTCTGTTTTAAAAGTACTTGCTTTTAGTTTCAGTCTGTGTCCTTGAATATGTGCTTCATTTTTGAGTGAATTCAAGGATCACAAATAACCTGCTCTTGTTTTACTATTCTAAACTCACTTAGACAGCTAATAGATTGTTGAGAATATGAATTTTGGAAATGACAAATAATCCACCTTTAAGGACAGGCCACCTATCATAATATTACTATGCTATTTTACCACTTAATACCAGATAACTACAAAACAGAAAATCTTTATGCAGTTTTATTTTCCAAGATGAGTAAAGATTTACACTTTAAAATTAAAACATTCTCGAATGTTCTGAGCATAGTGTTACTTTTAACAGGTATTATTTCAGCAAATTTCTGTGTAATTCTTTTTCCAAAAAAAAAAAACAAAACAATAGTATCTCACATTTATTAATCAAAATTTGGTGAACATACTAAATGTCAAGATAAAGCCTAATGGTTATGACCCTCACAAGTTTATTGTATATAATATTGTATGTAACGTAATGGTTTACTTTACTAGCAAAACAAAACTCCTAATATGTGTGTTGTTGTTTTTTATGCTTTGTCCTGTCACTCTAATTGAGATGGGGAATAGCTCCGGTAAGGCACCTGTCATGACATATTACCTTACTATATCTTTAGTTTAATTTTTACTCTTATAAGAAACTCTTCAAGTCTGAAGTCAACAAGAGAAGTGATAGGATAATGTAGGATTGCTAGAGGTTTACTACTGAGGTAACGATCTGGTCATGCTAATGTTTCTGATGCTCAGTGTTCTACTTACTTTAACTTTAGATGTATATCTTTGTAGCTTTTTGTTAAATCTAGTATAGGGTGAAATTATCAACAGATGTTGTTGTGACCATGCTATTTTGCCATATACTTCTAATAATATTTATGTAATTGCAATTCCTTTTATATTATTTTTATTATTATGTTTTGTTTCTAAGGGTTTTAGCAAGTGTCACCACTCTGTATTTACTTTCATGGTCATTATGTATATGCTTAAAAAAAAAAATCAGTTAATAGTCACATGACAAACTTGACAGGGTGCACAGCTCCTGGCATCCTGTCTTTGTATTCCTTTTTGTAAATTACGTTTGCATTCTTTATTATGGTAATTGAAGTTGAAAGGTTTCTGAGAAGACTTCAATGTTGAAATTTTTTGCCTTGTTTTTTGGCTCTGTTCCTTGTTCATGTGTTTTAGATTTGGTCGTTTTGATTCCTTTTCTGACTCCCAGTGTTTTGACTTCTTGACTGACGTGTGCCTCTTTCTTCTCCATTTTTCTCATCTCCTGGTCATTTGTTCTCCTTTTCGTTGCACATGCTTCTCAAAGTTGTCCATAACAGAACTGAGGTAAACACCAGGCACCCAAAAAACATCCATAAATGACAACTTTATAAGAAAGAATGTATATCTGATGAAAAAGAAAAACAGGTGGTATGAACCATCATATTAGAGACATTTTGACGCTGAAAAAGAACAGCAGAAAAATACAAGTTTCCAATGTTCAGAACAACAAAATACCAAGGGTACTGTTCACACTGGGGTAGACTAAATTTTTATTAGCAGCATTACATTGTGTGCATATGTCCTTTAGAAGAAAGACTTTCTTTGCTATGTTGTCTTCAACATTTTCTTGTTTTGGTAGAGACACAGTAAGCCCCATCTTAGGTTAAACTGACTTTAGCAGAATCAGCTAGAACATAGGCTGTGACATGGGTGCTATCTATAGTAGATTTTTAAATTTGGATATTGTGTTTCCATTGTGATAAGACTTTGATTTATGCATGAATGAATATATGAACTCTATATTTAGTAAAATATATGTCAGTGTTTATTTTTGCTTCCATCAATTTTAAAACTCATTCCAAGCAAATATTTTATATACAGTATTTTATAATTTCTTCATTGGTGGTTAACTATAGAATGGTCATACTGTACACAGCTTAGCTGTAATTGTTTACATACTGTGAAGGAGAAATATATGGATAGGTGTCCTGGCTAGGGTGGCTGCTGGGTCTTTTCCATGTCAAAAAGTCAGTATATTGAAAGGATAGTGGGTGAATGCCTCATGTGTTCCCATAGTCCACTTCACAGTAGCATAGTGGAGTTTCTAGTTGGATATTGTTGTGGAAAAAAACTTTCCTTCATTTTCAAAGAAGGCAGTCACAGTGCCCAGATGGAAATTTTTTTTTCTTTATTTGCAAAGAATTATGCACAAATGTCTCAGTCCATGGAGTGAACAATTAATTAAACAATTCATCTGCTTTTATACTTTTCCATTACCATTACCTCATATACTGTAATACATCACATCATTTAACTTTTAATATGCAGAACTTTATTACCCCCTACAATCAACTAATGCCACCAGTAATTTCCAACTCCGGTCGACTTTATCATTATTCTGAACACCACTTCGATAAAAGGGGTGTTTTGTGGATTACCTTATTGATCTTAGCACCACTGCATAGGAGGCATGTTTAGCCTTTCCCTTTAGTTTATCTTTGCTTTCTAGAGGGATGTTTGCTACTCATTTACCACATTCTAACCTTGGAAAATCAAGTTAGTGGTTTATTTATTTATAAAATGAGGCAGATTTCATGAGCTTAAGCTTTAAGCTGCAATTACCTTCAGTTCTATCCCTTATGTTTCATAATTCATTCTGTTATGGCTTCATATATATACATACTTTTAATGAATTGTAAAATATTATTCTATATATAATAAAAAATTCCATAATATCCGCTGCGATGCATGGGAGTTGTAGTACAGAGTAGTTATGTTGTAGTGCTTGAGTTTCACCATGCGTAGCTGCTGGGAGGAGACTTCATTGTTCCCTGAGGGTTCTGTCTGATTTAGAAGTGCTTCTGAATACTTTTGGATCAGAAGTACTCCCAGGTCCCACTTAAAAAGGAACCTTCCATCTCTCCTAAGGTGGGAGTTGGGAGTGGAGGAACAAACCATTCACCTGTAGAGGAATGAAAGATGAAATAAAAGAAAATAATGGTGGACTTGCATTACTTGGAAGCCTTTTTGCCCTGTTTAAGAGGTATTATGCCTTAATAAAAATTCATTTTGGATTTGTGTCCTTGTTAGTTGTGTTTGGGGAGTGTTGCTATAATACATTTTTAACTAAATTACAGGACGGTTAATTGATTTGTTTAGGGTCACACAGAAAGTTGAGGCAGGGAATGAACTGAAGAGCTTGTAAAAGTCCAGAGCTTTAACTACTAAGATACAATAACCACATTACAATTCAGGATAAGGCAGGGATAGATCATTATCTTTCCACTCTATTTATGAATTTTGTTAAGTATAAATGCATTTTTTAATAATATGTTATAAAATGTTGAAAGGTACTGTTTTATACTGAAAAGTGTTTAGAATTTAGTTTTTACATTGAAAGGATTACAATTAAATAAATTACAGTTTAATATTACAGATATAAAATGCTAGTTAGGCCCAGGTTTGTATTGTGAGTATTTTTATTCCTACTGTGTATATATTGTCTACACTCTATGTATTTTTATTTTTTATTTATAATGCATTAAGTGCACAGAAGTCTATTATAGAGCTCAGTTCTAAGGAAATGTGTAAAATGATAATGACATCTACACTGGAAAAAATACAATAAAACATCTGTTGCTGCATGTATTCTGTTTCTTAAGTGAAGACGCTAACATAATGTGATGGGCTTTGATTGCTAACAGGACTGCATTTTAATTGACTGAAAGATATGGGACAGTTTATAATTTCTAGATCATCAAATCACTCATGCACGGAGCCCTCTAGTAACAAAAGATCATCATATTAAAGTCTATTTCAGTATTTACACAGTAAAACCAAACCCTACAATAGCTAACTGATTTAACACGTCACTACCCTTATCTTTTGAGCTTGAATGATTTAAGCATTGTTGAAAAATGCACATTTTACTCTAGTGTTTTGCAGATAGTACATAATAGCTTTAGCATATGCAGCTCTTTTTTATGCTGCTGCTGCTGATGCTTCCATTTTACTCTGCAAGCATAAGTAGGTGCAAGTAAGCAGTGGAATGTGTTTTTTATCCATTGTCACACACGTGCAAGTAGGGGGACGTTGGTGTGGAGCAAAGGTAATTCCACTCCAGGCTAGGGGGTGGCGGGGTGCACTAAACCTTCTCCTGTTATCTCTACAGACCAGCTACGGGAAAACCTATCTGAGTCAGTGATGACGATGACGATTCCGGCACCCAGAAGAAGGTCACATCCGGATCCGGCGCCCAGAAGAATGTCACTTCCGGTGCACAGGCTGATGTCAGAAGGACATTACTTCCAATTCCCCCAAATCACTTCTGGTCTGATCCCTTAAAGCCGCCATCTTTTCCAACCCTCGTCAGTTCTGTCTTGGACTCAGTAGTGTCAACAGCTCTGTACTGTTTGAAAAAAACATTTGCAGCCAGGAATATTATACGGGTGGCTGCCCCAAACCTTTTTACATGTGTTGAGTCTGTTCCTTTTCACACCATGTAAAAAACGGAAAATTCTTATAATAACGAGTTCTGCTACAACTAGACCATGTCTGATTTGTTGAAGCTTTAATGTGCTACACAAAGTTTGCACACCAGCCACTGAACACCTTTGGATTAGGTCACATACAAGTGCTTTGGGGGTATCTGGATGGCTCTAACGAGGTAAGACAACCATGCACAGTGTCAGGGTGAAAGTGATTGCTAATGACCTCTTCTGTCTTCCCTGCAGACCAGAACATAAGTCCTAGAATGGACTGTTATGCCATTTCCAGATTACACCCAAATGTTCAGTCTCTTCTGCCCCGGAGGATGCTTACACACAGCAAAGGCACCAGAAGACAGTGCCAAATTGAACCACTCTCATTTAGCGAATGCAACTCCACAAAGGAGAGGTGAAAAATCCAAAACAAATAAAAAAAAAGATGAAATTGTCAGTAGTGATGTACTGATGACTTTTTGTGGCCCATAAATGACTTTTCTTTAGAAGAAAATCCTTTCTGGTCAGAATCCAAGTTGAGAATAATATCAGTTTCCCTGTGTCAATGGGTTATGTAGCGAAGGAAGAGGAAGTGTTGAAGCTGATGGTGTCCAGAGAGGAAATGATGCAAGCAATTCTCTGGCTAGCTCTCCTGCATTTTACGCCAAATGGAAATTGTGTTAAAGGCAATGTCACACCCAGTAAAACATGTCTGATACTCCTGTGCTTGATAATAGACAAAAATAAAAAAACTAATATTGATTATAAACCAAATGAAGTTGGTGAGATTGATGCCCAGCACTTTCCTAATAACCTGCTGTTGAAGAGGGCCAGAATAGACTCTTCCTTTTATATAGGATCAGGCCTTTCAATTTGTGCAACAAGCTGTATGGGATGTTCCATCAGCCTGTAGTGGTTAGTATACTGTTTTCTACTGTGCTCTGCTCTTCAGGAAGAGTAACATTAGCTCAGGTGATTCCAGATAGCTGAATAAGGTGATCAGATAGGCCAAATGTATTTAACATCTGAGTCTAGACTCACACAAAACAGGGGATAGAAATGACAATGATGAAACAATTACAATCTACTGCTGTCCTTCCTCTGCATGACACGTTGTTCTGGGGGACTTTAAACTACCACCTCATTCCACCGCAATGTGCTAAGAAGGACTACTGAGATTGTGTTTTGCACACAGCCACCATAATGTCTCCTCACAATCTTTTTTATCCTGGCCAGCTACTGTATACAACAACAGAGACATTGGCACTGTGACAATACTGTAGTTTTCCTTAATGACATTCATTACATTTCTGAACTCACTTATCCAGAGTAGGGTCATAGTCCATCACAGGGAGAATACACAACCATCAGGGGTAAGTTTAGCATTAGCAATCCACCTAACCTGCATATGTTTGGACAGTGGGAAGAAACTGGAGCACCCAGAGGAAACATGCACAACTCTTATTGTGTAAAAAAACACAAAAATTGAAGCCTTAGAAAATTGATTTTATGGTGAACATTCGGTTTTATATTTAGGATTTCTTTGAACTGAAACTTATTTCTTAGAAGAAAAAGCTATTTTCATTGCAAAATTTTTTGAAGACTTTTTGCTTCTTATCACTAAATGTGCATTCTTCCTTTTAGATGGATACGCCCTTTGTTTGTGTTGCCATATTTCTTTGTACAACAAAATGTGAATGTGTCCTTTGTGAGTAGTATTGTCCAATACCATAGATGATAAGCAAAATCTGTTATTTAAAATCCCACCAGAAGCTTACTACAGTTAGGGATTCTAATAGGTTTATCTAATACTGGCAGGAAGCAGTTGCTTACATCACATGTCAGGGTTACAGCCTTTGGGGTTCAAAATCTGTTTAATGACTTCCCTTAACATTTGAATAACTGGACACTACAGAGAACATAGTTTGGCTCCTGTTGCAAGTTATGGGGTCATTAGCCTGCAGCACTCACGTCAGACCAGTTACAGTGAACCGCCTTTCCTAAACCTATGATACTAACATAAAAACTGAGCCCAAAAGTAGCATATATATAAAAAATGTATGCAGGAATGTTTTTCATTGCTCTGATTTTGTGTTTTTATATTACTCTGACACACTTCCAACAGAATACAGGCCCACCAACTGGCCACTAGTCATGGAGAAATCCCATGGATGTTGGACATTTGGATTATGTGACACAAGTTATGTAAGATTTTTTTTTTTTCCATGGATGTTTTTCCCATCATTTGCTGTTGTCCAGAGCTGGACACTGTAACATCCCATCATGAGATCAAAAATTTTTCTTGGCCACCATTACAAACTACATGGGGTAAGTAGCATTTAAAAAAATATAATTTTTGGGTGGTGTTTTCCTTTAAATATTGGAAAGAACAAGAAATACATTTGGTGAAAAATACAAATGTTAATGACAATTTACAACTAAAGCAAGAGTAATATGTATAAAGGAAGCAAGACCTTTAACAGAATTAACTGATAAATGTGGTATTAAAGACAATTGTATTTACTAGAAGGTACTTTTGACATTTAATTCAGTGTAGCAATACAGATTGTGACATCAGACTAAGATCATTCAGTTTAATGTGTTATTTTCATTATTTATTAATACCTTTGAAAGATTAATTAACTTGAATTTTGAAAATTCAACAGCAAGCAGGCCATGTTTTTTCAAGCTACATAGACATACATTATCATAGGTTCTATTTTTTTTTTTTTCTTTTTCAAATAGACACAAACATTTGACTGCATCAGTGCTTCACGTTTATGTATGCTGTACGCTGATGTCTTCTTCAGCTACAGATATAGCTAATGCTTCTCTAATACCAGCAATGGCACTGCCTTGTAAAATATCTTACACGCTGCCCGGCCTTTTTATTATGCATGAGGCTTCCTCTCTTTCAAGTCACAGCTGGCAGTATGCATTACTGTACAAAGCTTTTATGACTGACAGAAAGGAAAGCCATGACAAATATTATCTTTTTATTCCCGGACATAAGGTAAATATCAACATGCAACTTAACAAAAAATCCTAAATTTTTATTGCATTTGTAATTTAACTGTTTAAGCTACTTTTTTTTTTAATTTCCTCATTATTCATATATTAACAAAAGCATGCTTTACCAGCAGTTTAAAGCAAGAGTCAGCATTTCACAAAAATCCTATTTACCAGTCAGTTGTGGAAACAGCTGTCGTAATGCCAAGATCACCCAAATCAGCGTTGAGAGCCATGCTAATAAACTGACGCACAACAATACACACATATGAAGCCTAGGCAATCAGTAATGGCGTTGACCTTCTTCAGCATTGTTTTAATGTTTACCAGAATAATTACTCTATGAAGTTTAATGCAATTAAAAGCTTCGTCCAGCTAACCTTTTAGCAGGTAAAAGTACTGCTCTAAAATGAGATCCATATCCACAGCAGTGACAATAATTAGCACATGCTAGTCATTAACAAACAGAGATTAGGAATGAGCTCAAATGGCAGACTGCCATGAGTGTGATAGTTATAGGGTAGTTTAATTTCTAACGAATGTGAACATTGGATCAGTAACAATATTCTGCAAAATATAGCCTGCATTCTCTTATGGCTTTCATTACCAAATTTAAAATCTGTGTAGATTTATGAAAATGACTTTTAAATGCAGCCAATCTCTTTGACTGCAAGGCTTGATTTGCTAGTGAAGAGGCCCTGCTGTGAGGTTTTAATGAAAGATCATAGTGGTCCTCCAAGACTGTCAAAGAGCCGTGGACCCTTAAAAGCCTAAAATAATCTGTTTTACTTTTAATGGCAGCCATTTTATATTCATTAAGATCAAAATGCTGTTTTGCTGGCAAATTGCAAAGCTATTCCACTCACAGCTTGAGAACCCAGAGGCCCCACAGCTTTTTATCTTTCCTTATAAGCAAACATGCAACTAATATCTTTAATATGCTTTGATGCTTAGGTACTGCACAGGTGCTGCAGATCGGGAAGATGTGAGATATGCTTGGAGTAGTCAGATGTTAAGTGATATAATGTGTACCATAAAGTAAATGGGGTCTAGGTGATCCAACTTCTTAAACAGGGAAACACAATGACATTTTATTTCTTATTTACAATAACATTTTATGCACATATTACCAGTGAATATGTGCATTCATCTCTGTTTTATTTATTGTCTATTTATCTGTCAAAGTGAATGTTATGGTTTGAAACTCTGACGTCTGAAAAAGCATGCAGACACTCAGACTCAGAGCTTGTCAAATTTTCTGCAAGCTACTTGATATCAACCTTTTTCAGCTACAGTTTACTGGAACTGAAGTGGACACTGCTGGTGCCAGGAAAAGGTGATTTTTATAACATATTGTTTGCATGTCTAAGCACATTTTTAACTTCACAATATTTTGGGAGTTCAAACAAAATTGATTTGTTTGGTTGTAAATTTCTGAATTATGAAAAGGATCACTATTTTTCCCTCTCTATTTAATACATTATATATTCCATAGATTTAAGGTCTTATAATATCCTAGATGGATAAAATAATGAGTTATGTTTTTAGTCCAGAATGGAAAGCTGTTCCACTTTTACTGTTATAAAAATGTTTGACTTTACCTAAATAATTTGTTCTTGTTTGCATGAAACAATGTGTTTGTCTTCTCGTAAACATCACTTGGTTTTGTGCTATTAAAAAGTATCTTGTCAAAGGCCCAGATGACTAAACAGTGCTATATATACACAGTGTTTGTAGTTACAGAAATGGAAGATATAGCTGTGACTGCTGACAAACATTATGCCTGAAAGCATGTCTGGAAGTTCTTTCTTGACATTTAAAAATCTCTCAAAATCTCATACAGTTGAACAATGTTTTCCTGAAAATATATTGTATATAACTTTAACAACTATATAAATGTATCTTATTATAAATATAGTATATGCACTGTCATACACACACACTGTGGAAACAGCTTCCTGGATTTAAACAGGTAAAGGTGGGAAAAAATAATGCTGAAACACCGTCACTAATTGCATCTGTGTTGATTTCCTTAGAATGGAGGACTACTCAGGAAAACCAATGGCAACACTTCTGCAGACCAAAGCCCCACCCCTTCTGCCCCATCCACTATTTAAACAGTATAACCATCAGATGTTGGTTTTCAGTCTCAATGCTGATACCATGGAAGATGGTTTGCTACATTTAAAGGTACTTTTAAAAACAGCACACTAAAAAGAATGTTGGTCGCTTTGTTTTTCACATTATTTTTGCAACTTATTTTGAAGGAGCTTTCTGTTTAATACCCCAACATCCTGATGCTCACTCTGGATTTTCTGTTATAACATACTGTTACACACACAAGCTGAGAGAGAAGCTTACTAGCTTTAAACAGGAAACAAAAATGGGGAAGAATAATGGGGGTACACAGTCTCTAATGACTCCTGGTTGTTTCACCTGGAATGGATGAACAATTCCGAGGCATCATGCCTGCCTCAAGCCTGGTGGCACCACCCCTTCCTCCCCAGCTCCTATATGAACCAACTGGAAGCCAACATTCATTCTGAACTCTGATACTGAAGAGGACATATCAGGACTATGCTCCCCTACCCTATTTGTTTGTTTATGTTTTATAAAACCTTTGCCCAATTAAACAGGGCATCTGCCTGAGTGCCCCAATACCCTGATGCTCTCTGGTCTTTTACTTTACAACACATATAGTAAATACAATGAGTGAGTTCTTTTATAACACTTTTTGACGTGTCAACATATTAAATATTTAAAATCAATACAATGGGTTTTTTTTTTGCTCAAATAATTTCTTGATATTTACCTAGCCTAAGAATTCTACATGTGCAATATTACGGTTCATACCCAATTTGAACACAGAGGAAAACAGGCATCATGATTTTATGACTTTGTTTTGTCTAAAGCACTACATTATTAGAAACAGAGTAAGCAAAGTTATGTTTCCACTTATTACAAGTCTCCTCTTTTGTAGAATTAAACAAAAGTTCCCTTTGCCATGAATTTAAAAGTTACTGCCAGCTACATTACATGTCCTCATGATTTCCAAATTTAAAAAAAAAAATATTTCTACTACAAATAAACAAATGTGATTTAAAAGACACAAGCTTATTTTTTAATATATGGTAATAAGTTGTTTGAGTGAAGGAATCATTAAGGTGGGAACCAAGAAAGTGAAACATATACTGTACTGTGCTGAACTATATAAAGTATATTTCTTTAGATAGATAGATAGATAGATAGATAGATAGATAGATAGATAGATAGATAGATAGATAGATAGATAGATAGATAGATAGATAGATAGATAGATAGATAGATAGATAGATAGATAGATAATTTATAAAATATATAGATAAGTCAGTGAGAAGGTGCAAGCCTGGCAAGGAAGTGCCAGGTATCAGTCAGCTTGAAGACCAACTCACTATAAATAATATGATGTGATGTGAGGAGGCATTGGTTATTGGAGGGGATGATATTCCACCACAGAATCAAGGGGAATTCATCACCAATGAGAAGTGGGTCAGCAGTCATTGTAAGTCTGTCCTTCTCCTGGACTCATATTTAGAAGAACCTGCAATAATGTTCGTAAACCACCTTTAGGGGGTAGTTGTGCATCATCAGTTAATGGGATTTTCTGGAGATGAATGCTGTTGGTGCACTGAAATATTACAGAGATTATGAGGAATGACCAGAACATGGGACTTCTGTTATACTGTTAAGTGGCAGCAATGGGGTCTAGGAAAATGCTGCCTCAGGTCTTAAAGAGCTGGTAGGTAGTGGGCAACCCAGCACACCTTTCTGTTTAACTAAACACTGGGGATCAAGAATGCACAGAGACCAGGGTCCACCTGAGTGTGCTTTGTGGAGTAGGTCTCAGAACATGCTTATATCGTTCCTGTCCAGGTAAACTGGGAGTTTACTAGAAAACAATCACAAGCTGGAGTATAAAGCTGCCACTTAGTCAAAATTCCCACAAACCTTAGAGTTTGGTGGTGAGTTAAACAAGGATTCAGTGTGGCATTAGGGTTGTGTGACTAATATGAGGAATATGGAGTGTTTTAGAGGTGAGTAAAAGTGTTATTTAGTGCATATGGCATATTTTTTCAGATAGGTTCTTCTCCCAATTCATTTCTTTTTTTTATTTTGTGTTTTCCCTTAACTTATTTCTCCTTTTTATTTAAGTGCTCAACAGATCATGCTTTGGGTATTTGTTCCAGGTCTGGTCACGTCGCTTCTTGGTGGCACTATATACAGTACATATACATAGGCAGGCCTCATATTAAGGACAAGTTCAGTTTCTGCAGACATTCATAGGCCAAATTTGCTTATTACTCATTTTACAGAAAACATTTTTCAAACATTCTAATAAAATTACATTGAAACAATATTAGTATATTTTCAATCACAAAAACACAAATACAGTAATTTAAACTAAACTGATTCATGGGTAAGAACAGTATGTTGACCTAATAATTAAACATCCTACAACCTTTGATAAAGATAAAGTAGCTCATGGAGTTGGGAACTACAAAATGATAGCATGAAGGTCACTAACTGTCAACTGATCCCTCAGCAGAGAAATACTGTCCTTTAGTGAGGTATTGCAAAGAATTTAGCCCCCTTTCCTGTGTGTTTTACTCCCTGAGATTACACAGCTACAAGGCACACTTAGACATTTGTGAATTACAAACAGCAACTTCTTAAGCTCCACTAAACAGACAGCTTTTGACCTAATGGCTAATCTGAAACTGGGCTTAATGCTTGACTTTTGCATTCTCGTGGTTACATAATACGTGTGCATGAAAGCACAGAATGATTAAATGGTGGTAATTACGTACATGCTTTTGTGTTAATGATGGTTATTACATATTTATCCACATCAAAACCAGTTTGACTGGGTCTCTAGTGAAAAATGGAGGCTGCTGGATTTAAAATTTAGTTGCAAAGAAACATTTTGGGGTTTTAGGTGTTCATTTGTATCTGTAAAATTGCCATATTTTGCAACTGCTGTAACCCAAGACTCGATCATTTATATTCTGTATATACTGCATATATGCATACATTATCAGTTAAACATGTTTAATGCAGGTCTAGAACTCAGAGGGACATATTCACTTCTGGCAGCATAAGACACAAGGTAAGCAAGAACCAACCGATGAAAAGTGTGCCAGTCCATTACAGGTCACCCTTGCACACATATCCACACTGAAACCACAATGATTAAAGTTAGAAATACAAGCTGACATAGTTTGCGTGTCTTTGGAATATAGAAGAAAATGAAAGTACATAGACAAAAAAAAAAAAAACAATGGGAGCACAGGGAGAACATGCAATAATAAGGATTGTAATGGGCATGGCACAGTAATGCAGTGGTTACTTCTACTTTACAGCTACAGGGACCTAGATTTAAATGCAGTCCTGTATACTATTGATTCATTAAATAGTAGTTTAGAGTGTGAGTGTTGCATAATTTCCATTTTTTTTTTCTCTGGATCCCTGCATCATTCCAAATCAGTGATCTGTATGTTAACTCGCAGAATATGTGTGACAATACCTTTCAATGGACTTGTATTCCATCCAGAGCTGATTCCTTCCTTGCTCCAGCTCTCCATAAATCTGTGATAGAATAAATGATTCTGAAATGATGGATGAGATAAATATTGTGTTGTTTCACATAAAGTTAGTAAAGAAATGTATACATGTTGACGGTGACTCTAACAGAGAGAAATGCTATGGGCTTTCAATGCACTGGTGTCCCATGTAGAATTGCTGGCTGCATTGCAACTGTTGTTTCTGCTCCTGGACACCCTTAAGAGAAACATACAAGCGTAAACTAATTCAGTCATATGGCACTCTGTGTTCAAAAATGCTGGTAGAACATCCATCCATTTATACATTTTTACACTTTTTCCATTACAGCGCTTTGGGGAGCTGAACCCATCATGGCAGCAAGAGTTCACTCTAGGCAGTGTTTCAGTCCAAAATGGAAAACAAAGAGAAAAGAAATAAAAACAAGAAGTCTTTCAGAACATTTGGGTACAATTCTACACATTTGAATATACTACTAGCAAAACAGACATTTTTTTGTTAGAAATGTTTTATCTTAACATTTTTAAAATAATAAACTGAAAACAATTCAGACAAAGCAAGAAATCATCAATGAGGTATATAAGAAATAAATTATGTACTCAATAAGTAGTTTAATGTGTGTGATCATGAGCACCAAGTCACTTCACCTTACTGTGCTCCAAAAGCAAAAACAAAAGAAATAATACCAACTGTATCTCTCAGATGTTGTAAGTCATCTTGGATAAATGCATCAGTCAAATAAGAATTAACAGTTAATTGATAATAATAATAATGCCCATTTAATTAAGTTTATCTTACACTTTGACAGGCCTCCATCATTATATGATCGTCCATTATATGCATTTGAACAATATGGGAAAAAAACATGCATAGTGCCCTCAAGCAAATTTAGAGAGAGTGCCAAAATAATTCTAAAATAACTTTTAACTTTATTTTATTATTTTTTCTACTATCCACTGTTTATTAAATGGCCCCACGTGCCATATGTGCTCCGGACACTTCCATGGCAGACCACCAGAAGGTGCAGTTGTAGCATACCCAAAAGGACAGGGCTTGGCTATTTCTAGGATAGCCAAGTTTAAATTTAAGCAGTAAGACCCTCAGAAAGGAGGGGTTCAAAGTATCACTAGTCTTGCTCTTTATGAAACTTAAAACCTATCTTGCCCCATTAAATCTAAAGTCCTGCCTACCTTTTCCTATATCCCTGCCCTGCAGGTGTAATTTAATATTATATGGCATGTTTACAATTCCTAATGTCTAACTTTGTGCTGCAGCACGGCTTCCTTGCCGTGCTGGATAACTTTAGGCTTTGTTTGTCTGGCAAAGATGTGGGAATTTGATAACCTTCTTTCTTTGGTTCTTAGGGTGAGCTGAATACGTCTGGCCTGCCAAGACACAATTTAATGGGCTTCTGAAAACACTCAAAAGGCAGACATAAATGTGTGGATGGGCAGTCAGCCAGGCTGACCTGGGGGATGGGGCCAGTCTGATTTTAAACACGGTAAGGTTGTGAAGGAATGCTTGAGGACAAAGCTGACGGAGTGAGTGGAGAGAAAAGAAACAGCCCGTTTGACTCTTAACAGATTTTCTGGGCTCTAACCTGGCCTAACAGCTGCTCACATTCCCACCTGTCTAAATGTTGGTGTGTAATGGAATAATGGAAGGCAGATGCAATCAATCTGAATTAAAAGCCCCCTGAATATTTCTGATTAAAGGTGAAATAACACCAACAGTCTAAATACTTCTTGAAATTTTCAGGATGCTGAGTAATTTAAAAAAATACAAGGAAGAAAAAATGAAAGAAATCCTACCATGTTACCTTGGTTTATTTTTTCCTCTGATTTTTGTTTCTGTTTGTCTTATGGTTTTAATAATTTTTCCAACTTTTGTGGACATCTTAAGCCCCCACTGCCCAAAACTTTGTAAAGAACAGGGAATGTGTGCCCAGATCACAGGGCAAGCGTGCTTGGATTTTCTACAACATTTGTTCAGAGTCGGTTTATAAAAGTTAAGGAATGCTTTGCCTTTCCCAATGTATTTATGAATGCCAAAAGTAAATGTTATTACCTTCTTACACAAATGTATTCCTCCTGTATATTAGTCTAATTTTTGTGGATTTTAAATGTAAACTAAATGTATTGGAAAGTCAGACTTACCAGGCACTGTAGTCATGAGGTGAAACCTATTAGGGAGGCAACATCTTCATTTTATTTTTTTTATTGAACAGTCTATTAAAAAAAAAAAAAAAAGCAATCACTACACCAGAAGCACATTCTTTGTTTCTTATTTAGCTAATACTTCCCCTATTTTGTTTAAACAGGTCCTTTCAAGCAGAAAAATACAGCAGTAACAAGTGTAAAGGAAATTTCAATATGTTTTGACAATAGTGTAATCTAGAGGAAGTGTTAGCCCCCTTGTGGAGGTCATCATTCTTAATACAGTGCGTGTCATCAATTCCTAGGACAACAGGAAAAATGATCTAGTCAATACATATGAAATAGAAATCATGCATAAACATGCTACCTCACTATAAAGTAGGTGACGCTGGTGAAAATTGGATAGCAGGGCCAGGATGCAATTTTCCAGAACTTTTTATTATTCATAAGCTTGTGTCATGTAATAAGCCACACCTCGAATTACTGCCCATTGAAAGCACCCTTGAGTGATGAATCCTGACAACCCAGACAGAGAATATATTATGATTAAGATCAGATGCCATTGCTGCTGGACCCAGAGCCACTGCTCATTTTCCGACATCCCCCTTCAATTTGGATTTATTTTAGAGCAAAAAAATAAAACGGGGAGGGTGAAAAGGGGGCATTATAGACTGCTTTTATTCACTGATTACTTCTTATGTGCATTGATAGAAAGGCTACAACTGACTCTTGTTGTAAACAAAAAAGTATTTTGATAAGGAGGCGAGTGCTTCATTTCATGGTATGTAATTTTTGACCGTGTAGTATTTATTATCAGCAGCAAAAGGACTTTCTGATAAGTAAAGGTTTTAATGGGAACATTTTCAGATAATGGTAAACTACAGCAGACATCCTTAGACATTTGCATACTATGAATGAGAGCTGAATATTTAATGGCAATAATTTTGAAACGCAAATATCAAAACATTTCTGTTCAAAGAACAAGTAAATATCCCTTTGAAAAACATAGCCTATGTGATTTCATGATGCTGACTATTAGTATTCATTCGAAGGTGATTTAATGACTACAGCTTAAGCAGGAGATGCAAAAAAAAAAATGAAATTTCCATGTCCAGAAGAGATTTGCTTTCTCCTTATAGCAGTGTCTCTGTGCAGGTGTAGAAATGGGACACTAGCCCTTTAATTCATCAAATGCAGAAAAACAGGCGTAGCCAGTATCTACAAGCTACATTCCAAAGGGAGATGTTTTCAATTCACTCATTATAGAAAGGTCAGCCAGGTTCAAGTTCAATGCCATGGAAAAGAAGTGCTCGCTACAAGGAGTACCACCCACGCACGAAAAAGTGGAGGGAGAATTAGATGAACTATGTAACCTAATTTTTTGGGCAAACACAAGAAAATTAGCCCTGTGTGTTATTTACATTTAAAACCACACATTAACAATTCAGCTTGGGAAGGTGACGGAAACCACAACAAAGTAAACATGCTCTCCAAACCGCTCGGCTGTAATGATGTTATTAGTATGCATGTTGCCGAGACCAGATATAGCCTTTAACAGTCCGAGCCCTTCCAATGCTTTTTATAATAATGGCTTTAGACTCTATTCAAAGTAGGACACTCAAAGACCAATGTTACCAAAGGACGGGATTGGGAGATAATTCACGTCTGCAAATGGAACATGACCGCCGTGTCCATCTTCACTGCATGCCATTGTCTGCAGTGATAATAGATGATATCTACTGGAGGACAACAAAGCACTAACACAATAGGCCATGCATATTAATGCAACCGTCATGCTACTACAGCTGGCCAGTAGAAAATGGTGTTTGCAGTTGAACTCCTATTACCAATAACTAGATTTAAGAGAGTATTTTTGCATTCAGGCAGAATATACTGAAAAGACACATAATAATAAAAAGGAATGGAAAAGTGAAATATGCGTAACACCAAATCATGAAAAGCACATGCCTTGCCATACCATACAAAATCTGTAAACACTGCAGTTATTCTTTGTGCATGTGTGGAATCTGAAAGTTTTATTTTTTGCTAGAATAAGCTATTAAAGACTGACTTTCTTTTATGTAGTATTTGTCACTTGTTAAGACACGCAGGCTCACATTTTACTGTTAGGTTTCTTAGGGAAAAATATAAACTAAAAGGGTAAATCTTTAAATTAATAATATTCTGTAATACACATGTTCAGTAAATATAACTGAAAGTATGACTTTTTGCTCAATTGTTAGTGCAGATATGTTAATATTCTGTTAATTCAAAGATTATAATATGTTAATCAAATCAGTTGATTGAAATATTAAAAAGAACATTTTGTTAAGCAACAAAAAAAAACCTAAATGTTCACAATCACTAATGCTGTATATAAAAATGCTTAAATCATTATGTGCCAATGAGAGCAAAGATTTAAGATGTACTAGAATGACTTAAAAGAACATATATTGTAATCCTTTCTAATAGTACAGACACTATTAAGATTAATATTAGATTATTAACATGAACTGTAAAGCTAAACCCAAGTATTTGGGGTTTTTAAATGTGTATATCTGACCAAAGTAATGAATTCCTCAGAATGTCTCTTATTAATGAAAAACGAACTCCTTGCAATGTATTGATATCTGACTTTATTGTCTCCGTTAGTAATGTATTGCTTCCTTCTGCTCATATTATCAAAATGTCATTGAAGGTCTGAGATATTTAAGCCCTAAAATGGTTTTCGCTGAGCAGCTAAGGCTGGAAACATAAGCCCATACTAACATGCCAAGCTAAATTATTTCTAAGACCCTCTCAACATGCATGGAATCAGTCATAAGAGCAGCCGGAGTAATTCCAGTGCTTAAATACAAATGATAGCTTATTAATTGTGATAGAAAAAAAATAATAACTGTTATTTGTACTACCCTACTTTAAATATTGAAACCATTTACCAGCAGGAAAAAAATGCTGGCTTGAGGGTATATTCAAATTCAGAGTGTACTTTCTTTTTTTTTTCTTTTTTTTTGAACAATGATTATAAGAAACACAGTAAGATCTCTTTGAATTACTGCTTGGGGTTGGACAATTGAAGAATAATCAAAAAACATTATGAGATTATTCTTTAAAAATAATTAATTTGTGCACTGCAGATATCATTGCATAATTAAAATTGCTTTGTAAACATAAAATAGCTGTGAGATGATATGAATTGATTAACATGGCAATGTAAAGCAGAGATGGGAAAATACCTATCTATTGTTTTGCAGTTTCTTCATGAAACACAGGCAGGATGGGGATTATCGTTGCCTTTAATCATGCTGTTTTAAAGTAGGAAGCATAAAATGGTAGAGTATATTAATGCTTTATTAGTTAAAGTATGGAGCTGCTTATGACTTAATGAAATGGCTATTCAGAGATAGGTGTCTCATTATAGTTATTTGTTGATAGTACTTAGAGGGAAATTATTCAAACAGATTAAACGACTAGACTGCTACAATTGGAACTGTCTGCTTTAAATGTTATAGGCGGACATGAAGTTTTCTATGACGTTTTAAAAAAGGTAACATCTCATTTTAAGGTTATGTTTATTCAAGACTATTTAATGACTAAGTGTTTATATTAGTTTTCAGCAGAGGTCACATTTAGTTTGGGTTATATTATCCATCCATCCATTATCCAACCCGCTATATCCTAACTACAGGGTCACGGGGGTCTGCTGGAGCCAATCCCAGCCAACACAGGGCGCAAGGCAGGAAACAAACCCTGGGCAGGGCGCCAGCCCACCACAGGGGTTATATTAGGATAAATATAATTGTATAATTAAATACAATTATGCAACAGAATATTTGTTTAATAATAAATTTTAATATTCTTCAAGGCATCGACTTAGGATTTACTCTTTACATTCATTTTATTGTGTTTTTGCAGAAACAAGAAACTCAAGTAATATTTGCAGAAGAGCTGACAAAATTTGTGGCAAAGCACCACTGCAATTTGACTGAATTTGAAGATTAAGCATTTTTTCTTCACATTTTTATGATTCTTAGTAGTGTTTATTATTGTACCAATATTTAATTATTCGCTTTACTATTTTAATTGTGTTTATTTGCATTTGGTTAGTTCTTCTTAATCCTCCATCACATGGACATTAATAACATCTTTACTTTTGTTCCATCATTGTAGCTTTAAACCAACACATGCACAGCTATAATACACTCACAGTTACATGTGGTTTTGTGCTTTTTTCCTTTTTGAAACATAAGGAAGTGGCATCGGCCATGAAGGTTTCATAGTGGCATTCCCATAAATGTCACTTCACCATATTAGGTTCCCTGATTTATACTTGACATGGAATGCATCCAATGTGCATTTTGCTTATCCTGTAATAACACACTGTATGCCAGGATGTAATACTTGTGGGGTTCTTGGAATATAGACGATGGCCTAAGGCGTTGCCCTTGTGCAGAGAAAAATGGTTCCCTGGCCCTCAATCATTCAGGTGAGGGACGAGTGTAACAAGAGGGATGAGTATAATGAGGTTGAGAGAGGGAGAGAGCCTGATGCTACATACAGTAAGAGACAACCTCACAAGTAGAAGCCTGATTGGCGAGTGTACTAAAAGGACTTCACAGTTCGTTCCACTGGCTCAAAGCATTGCTTGTTAATGATAAGGCCCCAAGTCTGTGTTCTACCCATGCTGTCTCATGTACGACATGGAACGGAGAGGCTGACATCATCCTGTGTGAATTCCTGAGAAGAGACACACAAAAGAGTATGTAAAAGATGTACTCTGAACAACAGCTGAGCAACTTTGGACCCCATATTTGTTGTGATCTGGCAATTCAAACTTAGCAGGTGTGAGAGGCCTCCATAAAGACCTGTAAAGCTGGTCAGGACCTTCATTGATGTGCCCAAAAGAGGCTCACACAAATTCAGCCAGGCCTCAAATCGTATCTGCTGGATCAGGTATAAAGTCAGAAGGAGGACCCAGCAGCTGTGATATCTGGGTTGCTCCATCCACAAAGAACAAAGGCACATTTAAAAGGACAGCACATAATAGGAGACATGACATACATAACAATCTAACCCGTAATAATTTAAAAACAAAAATAAATATACACCAATAACATACATAAATTTATACTAATACTGTACATAACAATATGCAAACACAGAAAATACAAATAACAAGGTGTAAAATTGAAAATAATTTCATTCATTTGCTTAAAATAAGAAGTATAGAGCTCTTGGAATTAGATTCTGTGATTTTACAACCTTGACTTGATAAAAATGGAAGGATAAGCTTGTGTTTTTTTGTTGTTGTTATCTACCCTCTCCTCTTTAATAAACAGTTCCTTCACATTAGGCAATATCCATCCATTCATTTTCCAACCCGCTGAATCCGAACACAGGGTCACAGGGGTCTGCTGGAGCGAATCCCAGCCAACACAGGGCACAAGGCAGGAACCAATCCCGGGCAGGGTGCCAACCCACCGCAGTTAGGCAATATCATTTGCAAAAAAAAAAAACTATTTAAAAGCAAGCTCACTTTAAAATAATTTTCTTGCCTTATCACTAAAAATGCAAATAGCCTAATGCTTCTGCAAAAAAAAGATGTATATTTGTCACATTTTCTCAACTTAAAATTTTTCTGTCACCAGATTATTTTTTACCGCTCCATCATGGTTCTGAAAAATCATAAAATGTTTGCCTATTAATGGTCTCTTACATACTTTTAAGTTAATTCTGGTACTATCATAAAACCTACCAAAGCACTAATTCTCCAATACTGCACTGTTGTCTGTGTTTCTGATCCCCACCTCAGTTCTAAGTTTGACCTTACTGGCTACAAGATTGTGATGAATTGTTAGATAAATAAACAGGTTAGTTTGCATGCAGTTTTTGTTTTCTTTCTTAAGTGAACACTTACAGTATGTAATATTGTTCAAGAAATGAATTTGGCCTTCTTTTTTAATATCTATGCATATTTTATCTTGAATGCTTCTGTGGTTTGGGGGTGGTAGTGGTTGATTTGCAAATTCAATGAAGTGATTTACACATTTGCTGAATAGACCCACCCTGATAGCACCTGGTATGTGCAAGGTATGCATCAGCCCTAAGCAGAGATTCATTCCTTTCAAAAATTAGACTTGTGGTTTCTTAGAAATCCCTTCTGGTTCTAAGGCTGTTTTGGTCTCCTCACTCATTTTCCTGCAAGCATCCATCCTCAAATCCATTTTGAAACCTGCTTAAAACAACTGAGAGTGAAGACGGGCTGGATTCTATCCTGACATGCCAGGCACAAGGGAGGAACCAAACCTGAATACTCAACTCACATCTATATTCAGTTGCACCCAGCCAATTTAAATCCCTCATTAAATGTAGCCAGTGTTTCAGAGATTTATTATGAAAACTTGAGAAAGGCCCTTATAGAAGCACAGTAGGAAGAATGTCAGAAACTCCACAGAATCACTAGGTGAGATTCAAACCAGCTGGATTTGTGAAGCAGTAGAATTAATAACTGTTCCATCAGGAAGCTTCTACTGCATACTCCTTCACTTTTTCCAATGAATACACTCAAGGCCCAGTCTCTGTGGGACTGGACACATAAGTGGAACCAGCCCTGGACTGTACTCTAGGTCATCATTAGTTTTCAAAAGCACTACTTCTTTTTAATTTATCCAGTAGCAATTTGTCATATCCATGGTTTTACTTTATTTCTTCTTTGGATTACAAGTAACTTTGCTTCTGCCCACTAATCAGCTCTTCTGTTTGATTTGAACCAATAATAATAATAATAATACAATTTAGAGCACTGATTCCCAAAGTGGTCTATATGGACCCCCAGGGGTCGATTTTGACTTGCAGGGGGTCTATGTCAGCAAGAAAAAAAAATTGGGGGTGCACGAGATGTAAATGGTGGTCCACGTGAGCGGACACAAGTTTTCATATCAGCAGCAACGCATCGCACGCGTACGCACAGTGAATAACACTTGTCCAGACCTGTACCAAAGCTTTGCATGGACTTGCTCGGACTTTGATTTATCTATTATAAATAAGAGTGTTAGAGACAAACACTGTTCATTAGCTTTCTGAGTTTTGAGAAGAAAAGTGCCTTGAAAATACGTTCAAAAATATAAATAGGTACAAGTCAAAGTGAATCAAAATCATCTTCTTTAGGAGTGCCCAAGAAAAGTAAGTACAAAATGTTATACAGTGATCCCTCGCTATATCGCGCTTCGTCTTTCGCGGCTTCACTCCATCGCGGATTTTAAATGTAAGCATATGTGAATATATATCGCGGATTTTTCACTGCTTCGCGGATGTCTGCGGTCTACAGTACGTGTGCTTCCTCAGTTGATTTGCCCATTTGAATTCAAACAAGGGACGCATTTGAATTCAAACAAGGGACGCTATTGGCGGATGGCTGAGAAGCTACCCAATCAGAGCATGCGGTTAAGTTCCTGTGTGCTGCTGATTAGCTCAGCAACGGAATGCTGCATTAACCAGGAAGTCTAATCTCACTCATTCAGAATTAATGCACGTTACTGCTAATGCTTCAGGATTGCAGAAAAGGTAAAAGTTTTGGATATGTTGAAGGAAGGGAACAGCTACACCGCTGCAGGACATTATTACAGCATCAATGAGTCCACGATTCTTTTTATTTAAAAAGGAGGAAAAGCATATAAGATCTACGGCCGCAGTGTCCTTTAATCAGGGCACAAAACGAGTTGCAAGTGGACGTGATAAGGCAGTAGTCTGGATGGAATCTGCTTTAGGGATTTGGATTGAAGAGTGATGGAAGAAGAACAACGGCAGTGCTAAACAGTCACCTGAAGAGGCTCCTTTAGAAGAGCTGTAACGCTATCCTTTGTTGTGCAGTAAAATTAAACTCATCGTTATCGGACAAGTCGTCATGTCATTGTTGGTGAGTAACCATAATTAATTATTTACGTACAGTACTTATTACATGTACATAGTTTAGTGTCGCTGTATACAATTTTTCTTGTATTGTACGTATTTATTGCTGGTGGCCTGTCTGTTGTAATGGCTGTAACGTATTGATATCGGAGACGCTCGATATCTTTAAAATAATATTTAGGTTTTACTGTATGTAAACTGTGTTTACATACATAATTTCAACGAATCTTACCTAATATCTAAGAGAATACAAAGGGTTTATGCTGTATAACTGTGCGTGAAATGTTTATAATAGTGTGGGAGAGTTTATAAGGACTTAAAATATATAAAAATAACCATATAAACATATGGTTTCTACTTCGCGGATTTTCTTATTTCGCGGGTGGCTCTGGAACGCAACCCCCGCGATGGAGGAGGGATTGCTGTACATATTTTTGTATTCGCTCCGATTGCATAGAGCCATAGATGCTGATCACGACTTTAGATAAAGTTGATTTTTCCTAAATTCCTAAAAAAACATTTTCTAGAAATATTTCTGTAAGCTATTTTCGCGGACATTTCAACATTTTAAAAATATTTTTAAAATATTTGTGTGCTGTCTGGGCAGGAATAAATTTTGAATTGCTCTGTCTTATGTTTAAATAGCTTTTTTTTATATATTTAGATTTTATATTGACTATATATTTATATTTTGTGTCTTTTCAATAAAGGTATGAATAAAAATTGTACATGTTTTTCTTTTTTTTTTTTTACAATTGTCCACTCTACAAAAAAGCAGCACTGTGTCAGTTGTCAAAAACACATTTGAAGTTAATAAGTTTAGGAAAATTCAATATTAAGCAGGCAGGGGGTCTATGGAAATCGGTAAGTGGTCTACGGGGCAAAAAAGTTTGGGAACCTCTGATTTAGAGCAAATTATTATGGACCCTGAGTGGAAAATGGTATAATTTCTTCCTTTTAAAATGCTTGTGTGTGAATTCTGTCATCTGTCCCATATTTGCAATAGAGAACTTGACGCGCAGTACGTCATATGTCAAACTGTAAATGTTTATATCTGGTCTGCTGGAGAAAGCCTCAGGTGTTGTGATAGGAGCTGAATGTGAACTTGTTGGAGCAATCGTTATTGACTCATCATGGTCCGGTCACATTCTCTGAAGTATACATGCTATCTGTGAAGATTTTCTATATAGTTTTTCACTAGTTTCCTATTTCATTTTTACAAGTTAGAAAAGTAATTAGTTCAATCATTCCCAAAAAATTGTTTACTTTTTGCTGAGACACAGTAAGCCATTCCCAAATTGTTGCCATAAATGCCCTGTCTCATCACATGACTTTTCCAATGACTTTCATTCACAGACTTCATTTACATAATTTTAGAGAGTCATAGACACCCACAGTCCACTCTGTGACCCCCCAGTCGTGTAGTTTTGACATACCCAGCAACCAGTCTGTGGTATAGTAGGGCCCGTGGCGATTGTGCCATTTAAAATAAATAGATAAATATGCGCTTTGGTTAATGCAGGGTGTAGGCGTGTGTGATAATGTGGTGGACCAACTCCGGGGTGTGAATTGGGGTGATTGGCTGAGCGTGCATTAACATGCAAACATTTGGTTCTGTCAATTGCCTCATTAGTGCTCCAGAGGCTGTAGTCAGTGCCAGCACACCTGCATCCCTTAAAAAAGAACCCTGAGTAGGAACCATGGGAACAAAAAGAGACCAGAAGGAAGAGAAAGAACTGTGAGAGGGAGTGAGAAAGCAGCATTGGAGTTGTTTGAGCCAGTGTAGCTCCGTGGAGTAGCAAGTGATCCGCAATCCATGGGTAGTTTGTCCCACACTGATAATTATGGAGGAGACGGAAGGACAGCTGGCTCTGAGTGGTCCAGTGGAGGCCAAGAGATACAGCTGGGACAGAAGCCTGAAGTGGAAACCACAGCTGCTGGCATCTCCACCGGCCAAGAAACCTATAGGGTGAGCTGGTGAAATGAAGTCAAGAAGAGGCACTGGACTTGAAAGGGATTTAGAAAGTAAGGTTTTATTCTGATTTTTATCATTTGGATTATTTATTGATTGACTTTTTAACTCATGAAAGAGCACCTGTTTTTTTATTATTTATTGACTGCACTACACATTTTCACTTTATTTGCATTTTGTTCATGGAATAAAAGCACTGCAGCACTTTTACCTCTTGTTGACTGTCCTCATTTGCCCGGCTCATCCTCAGTAACATTATTGATGGTTGTGGGTTCAAATGCTGACAAAGTACGTGGAGCCAACCTGGACTGTCGCACAGTCTCTGACTCAGCCTGGTATGCTCTGTGTGTGCAAGTCTTGAGAACGACTGAGTGCTTAGCCAGAACTATAGTACATCCAACGCAGCTATGAAGAATATGGGACATGAGTGTTTTGGACCTCAACAAACAAAACAGAGTTTTGTGTATCTTATGTCTCATGTTTTGGTACCACAATAGAATGAAACAAAGAAAAAAAGAAAGGGCTGTGATTGAGGCGGAACATATCATACCTGCTTGCACAGATCCTGCGCAGCCAGGTGGTATGGTATTGGCTGTCAGAAAAATGGACGAGCTTGTGATACTTTGGAAGTGTAAAACTAAGCAGGAACTCGTCACAGAGTCGCATAATGCGTCACATATTATTAGTCATGTAATCTGACATACTCCGTCAATGAGATTAGCAACCACAGTTGCCAAGTTTGACATCCCCTCCGACTAAAACTTGTATAATGTGCCACCATCTTAATAATTTTTTTCTTTCTTGATGTCTGAATTCTGTACACTGTCATTGGGGACATACACAATACATGAGTGATACTTTTGCATTTTTCATACAACTCACTGAGAAATAAAACTTACAACAAAAATACTTATTATATGTGAATCAGAATTTTTTTTCATTGTAACATATCTGAATTTTTAACTTACATTTTTGTCTAATATCAATATACAGATAAAGAAGTATATTTAAAACTATACAGTATTAATGTTTACAATAAAAAATTGCCTCCCATATTTCCTCAGGCCATGCTGGGAGTTGGATTTTAGGCATTCTGACTCAGACATTGATTGAAAAACTGCTTGTGAAAGCAGTACACTCCTTCTCAATCTGAAGATTAAAATAAATTAAAATTGTGCACTGTACTCATCACTACATTCTGAAATGTATCCAGGAGTATATTCAATCCATGAGAGATATAGTTTCTAGTTTACCCCTATTAAATATACTGGCTTTGCCCCAGGTCATTGGATACTGTACATCTAATTTTTACTCTGTTCTCTGATATCCTTTATATTTCAATGATTACCCATACATGGTCCCTTTTAAGAATTATACTGCACATCCCAAGTAATGTAGTTTTGTTTCTTACATTGTTCACTATTTGCAATGACTGAAGTGACTGAAAATGTGTAGTCCCTCTGAAATTGATACACGTGTGATGGAGGTCCTTGACATAAAAACATGATAGGAAAAGGGGATTGTGAAGTATTTGACCACTCGAGACATGGCAAATCCAGAAAGTGCACTAATGAAGACTTTTGATAGTCATGTTGCATGAAGGGCAGTTCTCATTGAAAGTTAATTACTCGAGGGCTTAAATGTGCTCTTATTATTTTTAATCACTTTACTTTAAAAATGTTTAAACAGGATAGTGAACCTCTCATATGTTTTAAAACAATGTAGTTACTGCCATCTGAATATATTATCTATAATTAGTGGTATTGAAACTGGTTGTAAGCAGGGTTTGAGGGTATGGTCATTTTTTCTCTAATTCAGATAACCTACTGTTGGTTAAAATTAGACTAAATATGAAAAATATTGTTTTGCAACAACATCTCATGCCTTATGCATACGCATCATGACACAGCTAATCAACGATTCTCTTGTCCAAGGGGTTGCTTCATGGGCAGTGATGAGCCTGGTGAAATCATTGCAAAAAGTGCATACCCCTGGAGAGTGTCCTACCAGCTTTAAATAGTTTAGAGTTAATTTAATGTCCTTTTCTGGGTAAGATCCATTCAGTAGATTAGATATTGGTTAAAAAATGCTTAATTGTGAATGAATGAGAATGGGAGTGAAAGCCTGACCAAAGGGAAGGTCTGCTGAAAACAATAAATGGTATATGGCATTTAAAGAAAATAGGATCTAAAAGTGAACAGTCATTTCCTGATAAAATGGTGAAAAATGGAAATTAAAAACATTTACCCCATTAAAACTGAAGAAAGACTGCATAGTATGTAGTGCAATGAACATTACCAGTGCAAGTGAAGTACAAATTTAACATTTCATTGAATAATGTGAACTGCACCAGAGCAGAAGGACATAGAAGCATTTGGGCATGTAGCCTCTTATCAATATCTCCATGAATGATAATGATGATCCTGCCCCCAAAAATAAGTAGGGTAAAATGAGTGGTAACATTCAACATTCTGAAAACATGAAAATGGTTAAATGAACAATTGCATAATTAGGAGAATCTGCAGTTGTTATAGAGCAGTGCTTCCCAAACTCTGTCCTGGGGACCCACTGTGGCTGCAGGTTTTAGGAATAATATAGAAAATATAAAACAAAGCTTGGTAATATATATATATATATATATAGAATGGTTGAAATAGTTTACTGTCAAATAATGCAAAGAGTACGCAACACATGTTTCGCCCTAATTCTGGGCTCATCAGGCGTACACACTCACTGCACTCCATATATATATATATATATATCCATCGGGCGGCACGGTGGCGCAGTGGGTAGTGCTGCTGCCTCGCAGTTGGGTGATCTGGGGACCTGGGTTCGCTTCCCGGGTCCTCCCTGCGTGGAGTTTGCATGTTCTCCCCATGTCTGCGTGGGTTTCCTCCGGGCGCTCCGGTTTCCTCCCACAGTCCAAAGACATGCAGGTTAGGTGGATTGGCGATTCTAAATTGGCCCGTGGGTGTGTTTGTGTGTGTCCTGCGGTGGGTTAGCACCCTGCCCGGGATTGGTTCCCTGCCTTGTGCCCTGTGTTGGCTGGGTTTGGCTCCGGCAGACCCCCGTGACCCTGTGTTCGGATTCAGCGGGTTGGAAAATGGATGGATGGATATATCCATCCATTATCCAACCCGCTATATCCTAACTACAGGGTCACAGGTGTCTGCTGGAGCCAATCCCAGCCAACACAGGGTACAAGGCAGGAAACAAACCCCGGGCAGGGCACCAGCCCACCGCAGTGGCTTTAAATCTGTTATGCATTTTTGATATCAAATATTTCAGGACCAAGAGTTACAGGCTTTTAAATGGTTTTGAGCAGTTTATTTTTGAGTACATTTTGCTTGCTATCTGTTTCTAATTAATGGACATTTATTTTTATTTTAATAATATTTTGATTACTTTATCATTAATTTGCTTTAAAAGCAAATCCATATTAATTATTTCTAAACTTCTTTTTATACCTTGCAGCAGAGTTAAGTGAAATATTAGTTACTTCACTTACATAATCAGAACAAAAAAGAACACACACATCAAAATAAGTTTAGGTTCGAGTGGTTGGGAAGAAGGCAATAGTTTTGTTAAGACTGGCTCTTCCCCTCCTTTAACCGCCACCTTATCGTGGTGGAGGGGTTTGCGTGTTCCAATGATCCTAGGAGCTCTGTTGTCCGGGGCTTTATGCCCCTGGTAGGGCCACCCAAGGCAAACTGGTCCTAGGTGAGGGATGAGACAAAGAGCGGTTCAAACCTTCTATGATGAATGAAAACTTTGGACGGTGTTTTCCCTTGCCCGAACGCGGGTCACCGGGGCCCCTCTCTGGAGCCAGGCCTGGAGGTGGGGCTCGATGGCGAGCGCCTGGTGGCCGGGCCTGCACCCATGGGGCTCGGCCAGGCACAGCCCGAAGAGGCAACGTGGGTCCCCCTTCCCATGGGCTCACCACCTATGAGAAGGGCCAAGGACGTTGGGTGCAGTGTGAGTTGGGTGGTGGCTGAAGGCGGGGACCTTGGCAGTCTGATCCTCGGCTACAGAAGCTGGCTCTTGGGACGTGGAATGTCACCTCTCTAAAGGGGAAGGAGCCTGAGCTAGTGCGCGAGGTTGAGAGGTTCCGGCTAGATATAGTCGGACTCACCTCGACGCACAGCTTGGACTCTGGAACCAATCTCCTTGAGAGGGGCTGGACTCTCTACCACTCTGGAGTTGCCCCCGCTGAGAGGCGCCGAGCGGGTGGGTATACTTATTGCCCCCCAACTTGGAGCCTGTTCATTGGGGTTTACCCTGGTAGACAAGAGGGTAGCCTCCCTCCGCCTTCGGGTGGGGGGACGGGTCCTAACTATTGTTTGTGCGTATGCACCGAACAGCAGTTTGGAGTACCCACCCTTTTTGGAGTCCCTGGAGGGGGTGCTAGAGGGCATACCTTCTGGGGACTCCCTCGTTCTGCTGGGAGACTTCAATGCTCACGTGGGGAATGACAGTGAGACCTGGAAGGGCATGATTGGGAGGAATGACCACCATCTGAACCCGAGCGGTGTTTTGTTATTGGACTTCTGTGCCTGTCACGGATTGTCTATAACGAACACCATGTTCAAGCATAGGGGTGTTCATATGTGCACTTGGCACCAGGACACTCTAGGCCTCAGTTCAATGATCGACTTTGTGGTCGTGTCATCGGACTTGCGGCCACATGTCTTGGACACTCGGGTTTTAAGAGAGGGGCGGAGCTGTCAACTGATCACCACCTGGTGGTGAGTTGGCTTCAATGGTGGGGGAGGATGCCGGTCAGGCCTGGTAGGCCCAAACGTGTTGTGAGGGTCTGCTGGGAACGTCTGGCAGAGCCCCCTGTCAGAAGTAGCTTCAACTCCCACCTCCGGCAGAACCGAGCACATCCCGAGCGAGGTGGGGGACATTGAGTCCGAATGGGCCATGTTCCGTGCCTGTATTGTTGAGGCAGCTGACCGGAGCTGTGGCCTTAAGGTGGTCGGTGCCTGTCGTGGCGGCAATCCCCGAACCCGTTGGTGGACACCGGCAGTGAGGGATGCCGTCAAGCTGAAGAAGGAGTCCTACAGGACCCTTTTGTCCTGTGGGACTCTGGAGGCAGCTGATAGGTACCGGCAGGCCAAGCGGAATGCGGCTTTGGTGGTTGCTGAGGCAAAAACTCGGGCGTGGGAGGAGTTTGGGGAGGCCATGGAGAACGACTTTCGGACGGCTTCGAGGAGATTCTGGTCCACCGTCCAGCGTCTCAGGATGGGGAAGCAGTGCAGTGTCAACACTGTATACATGTATGGTGGTGATGGTGCGCTGCTGACCTCGACTCGGGACGTTGTGGGTCGGTGGGGGGAGTACTTCAAAGACCTCCTCAATCCTACTAACATGCCTTCCAATGAGGAAGCAGAGCCTGGGGACTCGGAGGTGGGCTCCCCCCATCTTTGGGACTGAGGTCACCGAGGTGGTCAAAAAACTCCTTGGTGGCAGGGCCCCAGGGGTGGATGAGATATGCCCGGAGTTCCTCAAGGCTCTGGATGTTGTAGGGCTGTCTTGGTTGACACGCCTCTGTAACATCGCATGGACATCAGGGACAGTGCCTCTGGATTGGCAGACCGGGGTGGTGGTCTCCCTCTTTAAGAAAGGGGACCGGAGGGTGTGTTCCAACCACAGAGGGATCACACTCCTCAGCTTCCCTGGAAAAGTCTATTCGGGGGTCCTGGAGAGGAGGGTCCATCGGATAGTCGAACCTTGGATTCAGGAGGTACAGTGTGGTTTTCGTCCTGGTCGCGGAACAGTGGACCAGCATCTACACCCTTGGCAGGGTCCTGGAGGGTGCATGGGAGTTTGCCCAACCAGTCTACATGTGTTTTGAGGACTTGGAAAAGGCATTCGACCATGTCGCTCGGGGAATCCTGTGGGGGGTACTCCGAGAGTATGGGGTACCCGACCCCCTGATAAGGGCTGTTCGGTCCCTGTACAATCGGTGCCAGAGCTTGGTCCGCATTGCCGGCAATAAGTCGAACCTGTTTCCAGTGAGAGTTGGACTCCTCCAGGGCTGCCCTTTGTCACCGATTCTGTTCATAACATTTATGGACAGAATTTCTAGGCGCAGCCAGGGCGTTGAGGGGGTCCGGTTTGGTGGACTCAGGATTGGGTCACTGCTTTTTGCAGATGATGTTGTCCTGTTTGCTTCATCAGGCCATGATCTTCAGCTCTCTCTGGATCGGTTCGCAGCCGAGTGTGAAGCGGCTGGGATGGGAATCAGCACCTCCAAATCCGAGACCATGGTCCTCAGCCGGAAAAGGGTGGAGTGCCCTCTCAGGGTTGGTAACGAGATCCTGCCCTAAGTGGAGGAGTTCAAGTATCTCGGGGTCTTGTTCACGAGTGAGGGAAGAATGGAGCGTTAGATCGACAGGCGGATCGTTGCGGCATCCGCAGTAGTGCGGGCTCTGCATCGGTCTGTTGTGGTGAAAAAGGAGCTGAGCCGCAAGGCGAAGCTCTCAATTTACCAGTCGATCTATGTTCCTACCCTCACCTATGGTCATGAGCTATGGGTAGTGACCGAAAGAACGAGATCGCGAATACAAGCGGCTGAAATGAGTTTCCTCCGCAGGGTGTCTGGGCTTTCCCTTAAAGATAGGGTGAGAAGCTCAGTCATCCGGGAGGGGCTCAGAGTAGAGCTGCTGCTCCTCTGCATCGAGAGGAGTCAGATGAGGTGGCTCGGGCATCTGATCAGGATGCCTCCTGGACGCCTCCCTGGTGAGGTGTTCCGGGCACGTCTAACTGGGAGGAGGCCCCGGGGAAGACCCAGGACACGCTGGAGGGACTATGTCTCTCGGCTGGCCTGGGAATGCCTTGGGATTTTCCTGGAACAGCTAGAAGAAGTGGCCGGGGAGAGGGAAGTCTGGGCATCTCTGCTCAAGCTGCTGCCCCCACGACCCGACCTCGGATAAGCGGAAAAGGATGGATGGATGGATGGATGGAAGATTGGCTCTTCAGTGTTGGCATGATGTATCACCATATCACACAGATGGGTCGGGGGGGGTTATTATGTTGCGGCTGAGTTGGGTCTGATTGGCTAAAAAAATCAAATTATCAGTCTTGATAGGGAGTTTTGTTATGTAGATTGCCTCCTATGTAGAATTTGCGTATTTTTATGTACATGTAGGGCCTTCTTTAGGGACTCTGGTGTACGAAAACATGCAGCTAGGCTGACTGGGACCACAAAATTCTCTCAGGATGACTTTAAGATCCTATTGCATTTTATATTGTAACCAGAAGATTCTGCATCTTTAAGGCAAATTAAGGTTGGGTAGTGGTCAGTGATGGTAGTAGTTGTGTTTGTCAAGTTTAAAGGTTTATTTGCTGCATTTCCCCCCACTGCTACTTACAGTGCCTATAAAAAGTTCCTCCCATAGACTTTCTGACATTTTATTGTTATACAACATTGAATCACAGTGGATTTAATTTGGCTTCTTTGACACCGATCAACAGAAAAAGACCCTTCAGTGTCAAAGTGCTCTAAATTAATCACAAATATAAAATATATGATCACATGAGAGGTAGTAGCAAAAGAGAGCATTAAAACAAAACTGAGTGCCTCTTTGAATAATGCTGCCCATCCTCATACTAACACTAATTACTTTCAGCCAACGAGTTATTCAGCAGAAATGTGTCAGGAAGCACTACTGGGGCTCCTTTATACCAACAGCAATATGCCTGCATAATGCCTCACTGTGACTGTGACAGACAAGTCAGACGTTTTTCTTTCTTTTTAATTTTCTTGCTTTTTAGTCATTCTGGTGTGTGTTCAGACCAAAGTGTGTGTGTGAGTGTATATTTATTTATGTATTAATTTATACCTAAATAAACACTAGTATACCCAGTTCGTTTTCAAAGTCACAGATTCAGTGAAATGGAGGTCATCTGTCTGGGGTTTCAATTGACGTTGACTAAATGTATCTTACATGGAAGCTCCAGCTTATGGTGAGTAAGCATCATGGCCTATCCTACAGAATAAAGATAAAAACACATTATTCCCACCTTGAAGCATAGTGGGGTCAGAGTCATGCTGTGGGAATGCTTCTCTGCAGCAAGCTCTGGAGGGCTTGCAAGGTTATAGAATAAAATGCATGCAGCAAAATACAGGGAAATCCAGTAAGAAAATCTGAAGTAACCTGCAAGCATCCCACACCTTGAGGGGAGATTTGTTCATATGTAATGGTCCAAACTGGCTCAAAAATCTCTGAGTGGTGCAATTTTGGTCCTACTCTTTGGAGTAGAAGTAAAAGGAAATAAATAACATTTTCTAATTTAGGAAACTACTCTTAACTTTACAGAGATTTTGGAAAGACTCTTAGCTCTCCTAACTCATTAAGACCTGCCAGAAGATGGCATTTAGACAGAGTTCATCACACACCTCCCAGGAAAGGCTTAATGTTTTGAAAACACTATACAACAATTGGATTTAAGAAGAAATCAATTTGACAGAGATGGAATAATATTCGTCACAAATTTCGTCCATCTACATGGAAAAGCCATGCACTGTCAGCCGAAATGAAACTGTACTGTTACATGTAAAAAGCAGCTTTGCAGTAGTGATGATTTGTGTATGTCAAAACCAAGCATTTCTAGAATTTTTAAACAAACTTTAAATGCCTTTACAATGCCTGAGGTAACACATGGATTTATATATTTCCCCACAACTTCACGTAAGGTAATGTTAAAGCAAGCTGCACTAATGTAAACTGGCATGTACATAAAGATCATTGCCCCAAGTGTGAATGAGCACACATATGTAAATCGCAAGCATCATCACCACAACAACACACAGGTACTCATGGGTGCAAATTGTATTGTAGTAGCCCACATATTACCCTGAAGAAAAGCTGGGCAGGATGTGCGATTGACAGTAAAGTATCACACTGTTTGGCAAATGGCCAGGGCCCTTGCCCAGCCAAGACACCTCCACAAAGGAAGGACTGGGTGAGAGAACAGGATCAGGGCATTATCTCTCCAGGAATGCTGGAGGGCAGCCCCTCTGGGTTGTTGCTGCACCACAGACTCACACAGGGCTTCATGAGAATTGAAGTTTGGTACAACACTTTTGGATCCCATGGGTGCTGCCAGGGGGTGCTGCAGGGACTGGGGAGCCCTTTATTGCAGGAATTCTGCCACACCCAGAAGTGCTGCTGGAAGGAGACTACGGGACACCTGGAGCTCTTCCGGGTGCTCTATAAAAGAAGCTGCTTCACTCCATTTTGTGGAGTTGGGAGGTGGAGGACAAAGCTTGCTGGAGGAGGAGTGGAGGCGGAAAGAGGCAGACAGAGAGAGAAACTAGAAAAGAAAGAAGAAAAGTGTGCTTATTGTGCTTTATACTGTGCTTTCCAGGTGAGAAACATGTGAAAAGCGTTTCCCACAGAAAAATTAAAAAACGCATGCTGCTGAACTTGTGCCCTGCGTCTGTACTGTATGTGTGGGGTTTGGGGAGCTTAGCACCCCCTGAAGGTTACATCAGTAACACTGAGCTTTGCATTCCGTGAACTCCTGGAATTTTCCTGTAACATTTTATAAGCATTGGAAGGTCCAAGAAGGCAGGTGGAGACTCCCAAGGCTTCAAATAAATAGAGCCCCACAGAAGAAAAGGAGGATCACAGAGAGAGGCATGGCATGACAAAATGGAAGATGATGGGGATAGTGTCATGAGTTTCCCTCCTGCAGAAGTAGGAAAAAAAGATCAGTTACACAATGTATGCTCTGTGAAATCCAGAACAACTGGTGTATCAATAAGGCCACTGAAATTCAATGTACAGATGAAAGCCATATTATAAGTTCTACAATGCCATTAAAGGAATGTATGGTTCTTCTCAATGTAATGCAGTACGGACCTCAGATGGTGCAACACACCTCAAAGACAAGCAACAGATCTTGGATCATTGGGCAGAGCACTTTCAAGAACTGTTGAACCAAATGAACACAGCAAATCCTTCAGTCTTCAACAAGATCCCCACAATCCCCCAAGTCCCTGAACTAGATGAGTGTCCAGCTCTCCACAAAGTCCAAACTGCCATCCAAGCCCTGAAGAACAAGAAGGCTCCTGATGAAGACGCTATACCTACCAAAATATATAAATATGGAGGACTTAATCTTCTTGCCAAGTTGACCGATTTCTTCACTCTGTGTTGGAAGCATGGCAAAAATACAGACTCATGGAAACATGCTACCATCTCTGCCATCTACAACAAGAAGAGGGACCAATCAGACTGTGGCAACAGCTGTGGTATCTCATTCTTGGATATTGCTGGGAATGTCCTTGGTCATGTCATGGTTCTCTGGCTACTTCGTCAGGTTGCAGACAGAGTACATCTTGAGTTACAAGCTGGCTTTCTTCCCCAATGCAGCACAACTGACATGATCTTCTTCATCTGACAACTCCTAGAGTAGGAACACCAATGAGACATCGGTTTTGCCTTCATCGACCTGTGGAAAGCAATTGACACTATCAAACACTGTCACTGTTCCACATTCGCTCCCTCCAGAAGTTCCTGAGCATCACTTGGCACGAGAGGGTTCCACACACTAAAATCCTGGAAAGTTGCCCATCAACTAACATTGAGGCCATGCTCCTCAGCCTTGTCTTCTGATGGACTAGGCACATTATCCGCATAGATGAGTCTCGGTTTCCCCGGGTGGTTCTGTATGGTGAACTCACTGAAGGATCCCAACCTCAGGGTGGACCGAAGAAACATTGGAAAGACTACTTGAAGTTCTCTCGCAAGGCATGCTCCATTCAAAATATGCAACTTGAGACAGTTGCAGGAGACCATGTGCTTTGGAGAAGGACAGTAATTGAATGAGTACATCACATCACATCATGAACAACAGGGTCATCAATAATAGGAGAAGAGAGTGGCAAAACATAACCATTAAGACCAACCCAATGCACCTGGGGGGGTAATTCCCTTGTCCATCGAGGCCCAGGTTCTGCCTTTCTCAAATTATTTTGTATTTTATATTTCTAATTAATTTGAGTTTGCATAGGTTTGTTTTTTTCCATTGGTCAAGTATAAAAAAGCCACATTAAATCCACTGTTAGTCAATGTTGCATAATAATAAAATGTGGAAACTTCCAAGGTAGTGAATCCTTTTTATTTCATTTAAAGGCATCATTCTGGAATGCTTCTCAAGTCCACCTGCTATGTTATGTTCAGTGATAAACTGTGAGAATCGTAAGTTTGCACTGCAGTTTACTGAATGCATTCTTTTATACGTATACCTATCAGTGGTGAATCCTGAGCCTTTCTATTATGTCATAATATGCCATAAGAGACTTGGAAAAACATTGTTGAAAGAAACCATAACAGTGATATACTCAGCTCACTGGTGGGCAAACCCACCAGAAAAGATGACTAACGTTCCTTCAGTGGCTGCCAGCAAAGACAAGCAAAATCATGCATTACTCCTAGGAAAAAGATCTGATAACATCTGTGCCACTGACACTGTTGAAAGGCAAACGCAGAACATTGTGTCATATGTCAGATAAGGTGCTCTGTATTCAGAATGCCAATGTGAGTTTTGGATTTTAAAGACTCCATGAAACTGTATGTAATCGTGGGGATTTAAAGTTGTATCTGATACCTTCAGATTAAATCAGATCCATTTTATGCAAACAATTTTTATAACAGGTGCAATGAAATTGAAGGTTAACAAACTTAGCCAATCTGCATTGGATGCAAGGTTTAAAGTTTCTCTGCAATAGCCATCTTTCAATTACAATTTAGAGTTACCAAATAAAATGCATATCTTTGGAATATTGGAGGAAACCTGAATTTTAGGATGAAGTCATCATGGATACATTAGGAATGTTTAACTCCAAACTCATTGAAAACTTGCTACCTTAAAGTCACTATTTGAAAGATGGCTAGGTGAAACAAAATAATGAATCTCTCCAAAACACCATAAAGAAAAGCAAAAACCTTAGATAAAAATGGTACCTCTTTTAAACAGAATTACTTTCTTCGATTTGCTCACTTGTAGTTAAAGAAAGTAAATATTACATAAGAAAAATAGAAATGCTAGATCTTCTCTTGACAAACTCTATACATCCCAATTCTCTGCTTAACCCACTTGTCCATCATAATAATACAACCAAGCACTCTTCTTTAAGGAAACTCCAATCAAAAATGATATCTGTTACTCACCTTTCGTTGTTTGTAGTGAAGGCCAAGAAATAGTTTTAAATTGATGTTTTCATGGGCAACAGGGAACACAACATTCCTGATATAATAGACTTCAAAGGAGACTCAGCTTGAACAACAGCAAACAATACCAAAATGTGCATGAAAAATTACTCATATGGTATAATCCAAATGTCAGCTATGCAGTCATCTGGTCAACAACTCATACATATTGTTAACAAACAGATGTTGTTCAATAACAAATAATAGGAAAGTGTGTTCAAATAACAACAAATGTTGTAAATTTTAAATTGTTTATAAAAAAATCAATCCATATGCAGCATTATAAAATTAAAAGTAAATTTTAGATTTAAATATGTATATCATAATACAAGTAACTGACAGACAGTCACTAATAGTAAATCAGCAGTAAAAAATAGCACAAGTTCCCCAAAATCTTAGTGATTAAAGTGGAGATTTTCAATGTATACATATAATATATGTACTATTGTTTTAATTGTTACAAAAAAACACTTTCATATGGCCATTTTACAAGTAAGTTTAAAACAACTTTTTGTTAACCCTGGACCTGAAGTTGCAGGCAAAAGCATCAGATGTTGAATGAAGAATGAATTCATTGTCAATACCTTTATTATATAATGTGTTTTCCGGTCTTTAAATTGTGAAAAGTTGTATGAAATAAACATGACATCACAATTTAAAGAGCAATTAAGCACAAGCATATAAATAGGCACACAATCAGATACCTATAGCTTGTAAGAGAAACAGAAAAGAAAATGATGGGTGCACACTACAAATTAAAATCACACTTTTCTAAAGAAGAATTTGATCCTTTTTTGATGTTGTTGTTTGCTAAGGTAGCAATTTGGTGCAGCATAGCACACACAACAGCAAAAAAAACATAATGAGAAAAAGAGCTAAGACTGCTGGATAAGTAACATTTTCCCTTTTCTCAGATGATAAATACTTTAAATAGCTCAAGTACTATAAAATTCAAACAATGCAAACCGATGAACAAAACAAAATAATTATGTAAGAACCATAGTGATGATGTCCTAACTAGCCTCCATACTAGCCTGGCATTCACTCTCTGCCACCCTTGCTAATCAAGATTTTTGTCATTTTCAATCTGCATCCCTCATTTATCCCCTCCTTTAACCGCCACCTTATCGTGGTGGAGGGGTTTGCGTGTCCCAATGATCCTAGGAGCTCTGTTGTCCGGGGCTTTATGCCCCTGGTAGGGCCACCTAAGGCAAACTGGTCCTAGGTGAGGGATGAGAGAAAGAGTGGTTAAACAAAACCTCCTATCATGAAAAACAATTTTGGACGGCGTTTTCCCTTGCCCGGACGCGGGTCACCGGGGCCCCACTCTGGAGCCAGGCCTGGAGGTGGGGCTCGATGGCGAGTGCCTGGTGGCCGGGCCTGCACCCATGGAGCTCGGCCGGGCACAGCCCGAAGAGGCAACGTGGGTCCCCCTTCCCATGGGCTCACCACCTATGGGAGGGGGCCAAGGAGGTCGGGTGCAGTGTGAGTTGGGTGGTGGCCGAAGGCGGGGACCTTGGCGGTCCGATCCTCGGCTACAGAAGCTGGCTCTTGGGACGTGGAATGTCACCTCTCTGAAGGGGAAGGAGCCTGAACTAGTGCGCGAAGTTGAGAGGTTCCGGCTAGATATAGTCGGACTTACCTCGACGCACAGCTTGGACTCTGGAACCAATCTCCTTGAGAGGGGCTGGACTCTGTACCACTCTGGAGTTGCCCCCGGTGAGAGGCGCCGAGCGGGTGTGGGTATACTTATTGCCCCCCGACTTGGAGCCTGTACATTGGGGTTTACCCCGGTGGACGAGAGGGTAGCCTCCCTTCGCCTTCGGGTGGGGGGACGGGTCCTAACTGTTGTTTGTGCGTATGCACCGAACAGCAGTTCGGAGTACCCACCCTTTTTGGAGTCCCTGGAGGGGGTGCTAGAGGGCATACCTTCTGGGGACTCCCTCGTTCTGCTGGGAGACTTCAATGCTCACGTGGGGAATGACAGTGAGACCTGGAAGGGCGTGATTGGGAGGAATGGCCCCCCCGATCTGAACCCGAGCGGTGTTTTGTTATTGGACTTCTGTGCTCGTCACGGATTGTCCATAACGAACACTATGTTCAAGCATAGGGGTGTTCATATGTGCACTTGGCACCAGGACACCCTAGGCCTCAGTTCGATGATCGACTTTGTGGTCGTGTCGTCGGACTTGCGGCCACATGTCTTGGACACTCGGGGGAAGAGAGGGGCGGAGCTGTCAACTGATCACCACCTGGTGGTGAGTTGGCTTCGATGGTGGGGGAGGATGCCGGTCAGGCATGATAGGCCCAAACGTGTTGTGAGGGTCTGCTGGGAACGTCTGGCAGAGCCTCCTGTCAGAAGTAGCTTCAACTCCCACCTCCGGCAGAACTTCGACCACATCCCGAGGGAGGTGGGGGACATTGAGTCCGAATGGGCCATGTTCCGTGCCTCTATTGTTGAGGCGGCTGACCGGAGCTGTGGCCGTAAGGTGGTCGGTGCCTGTCGTGGCGGCAATCCCCGAACCCGTTGGTGGACACCGGCGGTGAAGGATGCCGTCAAGCTGAAGAAGGAGTCCTACAGGACCCTTTTGTCCTGTGGGACCCTGGAGGCAGCTGATAGGTACCGGCAGGCCAAGCGGAATGCGGCTTTGGTGGTTGCTGAGGCAAAAACTCGGGCGTGGGAGGAGTTTGGGGAGGCCATGGAGAACGACTTTCGGACGGCTTCGAGGAGATTCTGGTCCACCATCCGGCGTCTCAGGAAGGGGAAGCAGTGCAGTGTCAACACTGTATATGGTGGGGATGGTGCGCTGCTGACCTCGACTCGGGACGTTGTGGGTCGGTGGGGGGAGTACTTCGAAGACCTCCTCAATCCCATTAACATGCCTTCCAATGAGGAAGCAGAGCCTGGGGACTCAGAGGTGGGCTCCCCCATCTCTGGGACTGAGGTCACCGAGGTGGTCAAAAAACTCCTTGGTGGCAGGGCCCCGGGGGTGGATGAGATACGCCCGGAGTTCCTCAAGGCTCTGGATGTTGCAGGACTGTCTTGGTTGACACGCCTCTGCAACATTGCATGGACATCAGGGACAGTGCCTCTGGATTGGCAGACCGGGGTGGTAGTCCCCCTCTTTAAGAAGGGGGATCGGAGGGTGTGTTCCAACTACAGAGGGATCACACTCCTCAGCCTCCCTGGAAAAGTCTATTCAGGGGTCCTGGAGAGGAGGGTCCGTCGGATAGTCGAGCCTCGGATTCAGGAGGAACAGTGTGGTTTTCGTCCTGGTCGCGGAACAGTGGACCAGCTCTATACCCTTAGCAGGGTCCTGGAGGGTGCATGGGAGTTTGCCCAACCAGTCTACATGTGTTTTGTGGACTTGGAAAAGGCATTCGACCGTGTCCCTCGGGGAATCCTGTGGGGGGTACTCCGAGAGTATGGGGTACCGGACCCCCTGATAAGGGCTGTTCGGTCCCTGTACGATCGGTGCCAGAGCTTGGTCCGCATTGCCGGCAGTAAGTCGAACCCGTTTCCAGTGAGAGTTGGACTCCGCCAGGGCTGCCCTTTGTCACCGATTCTGTTCATAACTTTTATGGACAGAATTTCTAGGCGCAGCCAGGGCGTTGAGGGGGTCCGGTTTGGTGGGCTCAGGATTGGGTCACTGCTTTTTGCAGATGATGTTGTCCTGTTTGCTTCATCAGGCCGTGATCTTCAGCTCTCTCTGGATCGGTTCGCAGCCGAGTGTGAAGCGGCTGGGATGAGAATCAGCACCTCCAAATCCGAGACCATGGTCCTCAGCCGGAAAAGGGTGGAGTGCCCTCTCAGGGTTGGTAGCGAGATCCTGCCCCAAGTGGAGGAGTTCAAGTATCTCGGGGTCTTGTTCACGAGTGAGGGAAGAATGGAGCGTGAGATCGACAGGCGGATCGGTGCGGGAGACAATGGATGGATGGATGGATGGATGGATGGATCCCTCATTTATCACCCTCACCTTCATTGGGCAGTATAGGGAAGGGGTACACATGCTCTAACAGCAATTTTGTGCAGCATTGCACACACAAATATCACAATACAGCAACAAGCTATACATTGTATAGTTTTGTTTGTAATTTATTGGTTTACATGTTCACACTATGAGTACTTATTCTCGGTTTGCACACATACTTTATTGATTTGTGTGTATACATAATGGTTTCATTCATATGAATTAAATCAGCTTGTGTCTGTGTATTTCTGGTTTGTATATGGACTAGATTGGTTTATATATGTTATACTACTGGTGTGCATATGAACTATATTGATTTAAACTTGTATATCACTGTTTTAGCTGTGTTTGTTTTTGGTTTGTGAGTGAAATGCATTCTTTGTGTTTGTATGCTTTTGGTTGTATGCTACCAGTTTGTGCTCCTATGCTGTCAGTTTGTGTATGAACTATACTGACTTGCATTCATATACTACTGGTCTACTTACATATAGCAATGGTTTGGGGTATGTGCTATATTGGTTTTATGCACGTCTTATACCGGTTTCATGTGGGAAATATATCGTTTTTACATATTGCAAAATAGGACAAAGACAAGCAAAGTTTAGAGGCAACACTGCAACCCCATACATTATAAATGAAAAAAGAATAAAGTTCTTTTCACGAGTCTGAAATTAGACTATCCAAGATGGTGACACTTCTAGTCAAATACTGGCCAGACAGGAAGAGGTGAATCCAAGTGGATGGACATTGCAAGTAATGTCAGAGGTGGTAAGGTTACCAATCATCCAGTCTATAAAGCGAAGAAGTGAAAAGGCATTAGTATACAGCACCACCCTGTTGATCTGATCGGGGCACTCGAGAGACTGAGTGAGGAGTCTGAGTGTCTGGGTTTGCAAGTGTCCTGGATAAAAAACAAGATCCAGGCCTTTAATGACCTCTTGGGCACAGCCATCAGCAGTATGTCTGTCTGCGGAGAGATTGTCAACCTTGTCAAGAAGTTTACTTACCTCGGCAGTGACATTCATGTCTCTGGTGACATGGTGACAGACAGTGGATGGATTGGGAGAGCAAAAGGATGAAGGTCCAAGTCTTTAGAGTCTTGGTGCTTCAAGTCTTGCTATATGATTGTGACAAATGGATGCTATCCAGTGACCTGAGACGAAGACTGAACTCCTTCGGACAATCCTTGGGTACCGCTGGTTTGACTTTGTGTCAAATGAGCAGTTGCTCGTGGAGTCCTGAATGAGGCACATTACCTGCATTGTGAGTGAGTGTCAGTTACAGCACTACAGCTATGTGGTGCAATCCTCAGAGGTTGATCTGGCTTGCAGGAGCTTCATTGTTGGGGACCCGAGTGGCTGGACCAGGCCAAGGGGTTGCCCACATAACACCTGGCTTCGGCAGATAGAGGGTCATTTCTGGATGGTGGGACTGGACCGTGTGTCTGCCTGGGAGGTTGCCACCCAGGATCCCGAGCTGTTTCGTCATGTGGTGGGTGTGGCAACATACTGTACCAGTGCATGCTCCCCAACGTGACCTGACCTGACCTGTTGATCAGCAAGGAATTAATACCACCAGAGCCTTTACGCTCTCCCCAAGGAGCATGTTGTGACAGTATGAACTTTATTGGTTTTATGTCTACACTAGATCAGGGGTTCCCAACCTTTTTCATGCCAAGGCCCCCATAAAAGATTTATGTTAGGCTGAGGACCACCTTCCTATCACTATGCAGAAAATGACATATCCTACATGTCCATAATAAACTGCTATACAGAATTACTACCTGTTAAGCACTTGTAGCAAAACTATATAAAACAAGGATTTTTTACTATGGAAACAATAGACTGCTCATAATAAATAAATTAATTAATTAAACTCACCCTAGGCCTAGTGAGAATTTTGGGCTTGGATATCCTTGTACAGTTTGTTCACTCTGAGTTGCAGCTGGCTTAGGAACAATCTCAAATAATTTTCCACATTTAGATGTGCTCTGTTTTTGGATTTCAGTACTTTCAATGCAGACCTGCCTCACACAGGTATGTTGTTGCAAATGGTAAGAGGCATCGGATGGCTTTTTCGTTTATCACTGAGTATTCATTTCTGAGATTGCTCCTAAATTCTGACAAGGAAATGACAGAGAATTGCATGTTCAAACTTTCATCATTGGCTATTTCAATTAATTCCTCTTGTGACATCAAATCAACACATTTCTCTTCAGTTGTGGACTTTAATGGATTTCTGATCCAGTTTAAATGATGAGTGTCCTGGTCCAGGAAACAGCCACTAAAGTATTCCTTCAGTTGTGTCAGATGTGACATTATAGGCAGGACTATGTCTGCAGGCACATTGGACATTCCTATATCTTTATGAAGGAACTGGAACATGACAGTATTTCCTTTATTTAGCTTTTTCTTCCAAAGTCCAATTTTTGGTATAAATGCACAAACTTTATTTTGCTAATCAAGTATGCTGTGATCATGGCCCTGCATGCTCTGATTCAAGGTATTTAAAACTTGAAATATGTTGGCCAAATATGCAATCTTCCAAACCCATGATTGGTTGTCAAAACAACTAGCAAACTGGGAGTTCTCAGACGAGAAAAATCCATGGAGCTCTTCTCAAAGACCAAACACTCTTTGTAAAATGGCCTACGAGACAGCTACCAGACCTTAGAATACAGCAGAAGGCTTTCAAAACTGGTGCCCATGTCACTGCACAGTGAGGCAAACGGCCTGTGTTTAAGGGGACATGCTTTGATACTATTTACAACTTTAAAAACATCTTGAAGCACATCCTGCACCTTCTTAGCGACAAGTGCTTCTCTGTTAAGCATGCAATGTGTATCCATAGCTTCTGGAGCTCTTGCCTTTATTAACACGATGACTCCACTATGTTCACCAGTAATTGCAGCAGCGACATTTGTACAGATGACCAGGTAATAACACCAGTCAATTAAATTTGTCTGCATGAATGTGTCTAAAATTTGAAAAATGGCCTGACCTGTTGTCTTCCCCTGAATTTCTTTGCAGAATAACTCAATAAACTTCCCATCTCCAATAAATTTGACATACACAATAAACTGTGCTGCGTTGGATACATCTGTGCTTTTCTCCAACTGCAATGTAAATAAAGGGCTGTTTTTGTACCTGTTCCAGTAATTGGTCTGTTACATCCTCAGGCATGTCAGATATCCATCTACACACAGTGTTGTTGTTGGTCACGGATAATATCAGATCTTCTCCAACTCTGTGAACTTTCCTCACATGGCAACCCTCTGAAACCATCATTTGTTGTGTGAACGTGCTCACTTGTTTCACACGCTGTGCTGCTTCCCTTTGGAAAAAGTCAATATGTTTCCCAACATCTCCTGGATGTTTTTGTTCTAGATGTCTTTTTTAATTTAGACTGGTTTTAGACATTTGTTTAACAGAATTTCCAGACAAAGAACTCAATTGGGATAATCAAGTCCATCTTTTTCTTAGCCAGTACAAATCCAAACTCTATGTATGAAGCATCATACTTTCTAGATTTAGATTTTGCTTTAGAATATAACTCATTTTATGAATTTAAAGCAGAACTACAAGATAGGCTGTCTTCGAAATATTTCCATTAAAAAAAAAACAGCCTATTATTATGTATGTTTTAGTATGTTATTATGTCTAGGTTGCTGTGAACTGCTTTAATGCCACAATGCAATGTGTGTACGTCTACGGTAGCCTTTGAGTAGCATTTGAAAAACTCGTTTATTAATAGGCATAATTGACAAGGGCACTAACGAAGTGATGATGATATTATTAAAAAATAAGGTGAACTAGAAAAATGCTTTATTATTTACAACTTTTAAAATAACAAAATTGCATCTTAATTTTTCCTAGTTTTGCTGAGGACCCCTTGACATATTCCTGCAGACCCCAAGGAGGCTGCGGACCCCAGGTTGGGAACCACTACAATATATCAAATTCATGTGAGTCTTATGCTAGTTTTATGTGTGTAGAACATTGGATTTGTGATCATAACATGCTGGTTTTATGTGTACAATCTATATTGGTTTCGGGTGTGAAACATGCTGGTTTTATACATGGACGTTGTCACAGCTTTTTGTGTGAATTATATCGGCTCTGCATGCATGATATGTTGGTTGTTCATGTCATTTTCAGCAGCAATGGAAAGGGCAAGAAAACAGTAACTCAAGGGTTGGGACAACCATTTTCAAGTGTAAAGAGATGTGGCTAGATGTTATACCGTATATACTCGCATATACTGTAACTCGGGTCTTGAAACCCGAAAAATCAAACATAAAATCAGACACCGACTTATACACCCGTTCAAAAATACGACACTTATTTATTTATTTTTTTTACATCTTCTTGCTTCCTCCAATCACGCACCAGTTTCTCAGACATATCGAATTTTGTTGCAGCAGCGCAGTTACCAATTTCTTTCACCGCTTCAACAATTTTTAATTTAAAACCAGCTTCATATTTTCTTCTGATCAAACGTTCCTTCATAGATAAGGGATGCTCTTACAATAAAGGTGTATGAGGGTGTGAGATACAAAAAACACTAAACAGTGCAAACGTTGCTTTGGAATAGTTTGGGTATTACCGTGTGGTCACATAGACACAATACATTGAAAAAAAAGGCAGTATGCTCCATGGTTACTCTCGCAGGTGGGCATTAGCATAGCATAATCTCTTGGACCAATAACGTGAGTTTTCTGCATTCAACTTATACGACCGACATTATAAAATACGGGAAATTATACGGTAAAATCAAGCCCTGTCTTATCAGTGGGAGAACATAAACATGAGTATATACGGTAAGTTAAAACTGCTGAACATTTTTTTGTCACTGCAATAAGTTTGGGGGCTTGGTGGTAAATTATTAGTGCTTAACATTATTTGCCTTTATGCTTGAAATACATACAAGGCTGAAGTTAGGTACTTATTCAAGCTATTTATTCAGTTGACTATTTATTTACACCTAGTAATAATTTGCTTGCAGCCAGCTACCTATTCACACAGCTTATGCACAACAGCTACTTAATCTACATTAACAACAAGACAAAATATTCTACAATGTATACATTAATTTGCAATATTAAACAGTTCCATTATTTTAAAGAAAAAATATTCCACATGTTGTACATGCATGGGCACAAATGAGGGGGTCACCTTAATTTTCAGTTTTATAACTAGAGAGATGTTGTTAAATTATAGTTGAGTTTTGCCAACTCAAATCCATAAGAAAGCTGGCATGCTCCCATATATAATGAATGGGATTATTATGTTTAAAGGATTAAATCATGTTGGATCACCTTGATGTTCACAGTTTTGGGAAAAGACAGACTGTCATTGGACAAATTGACTAGCAAAGTTAGCATGTTCAGTTGTTATGACCCCATATTTAATGATGGGAAGATCAAAAGTTGTTGTTATTGTTTATTTTTTTTTAAGAAAAAAAAAATAACCAAGAAGCTCAGATGCTATTCAAAATATTTAAATACATTTATAGAGTACCTTGTTTCAAATCCAAAATTGGTCTTTTCATCCTCGTCTTGATAGTTGTTGAAAAATGTTTACAAAATGTCATTTATAAAATCCTTCCTACTGACATGTCCTTTCATTTCATGTTTGCGGGATGTCATGCCTTTGCAGTATTGATCAATAAAGCTGAAGGACAGTCACTTAAGGTAACAAGTATAAATCTGCAGACTCCTTGCTTTTCTCATTACTAACTTTATGTACCGTGCTGAAAACCTGGAGATAGAAAATATGTATATGTTAACCCCAGTTTCTAAACTGAAAGCATTGTATATCAGATTTCTTTAAAATAAAAATTAAACAAAAAAAAATCTGATTTTTTTTGTTATCATTTGAATATAGGTGAACAATGACAAAATTGCTTTTCTGAGTTATCCCAAGTAATTTAGTCAAATAATTATAATATTTCTGAAAGTTGCAAAATATATTCTTTTTTATTGTACCTACTTACAGAAATGCATAATTGCTGAATGAAAATGTGTAAAGATTTGTATAACCAGGTCACCCTTTAAAAAATAATCTCCCTCTTAATAAATGTAGAGTTTATGATGGTGAAAGTAATTTCGAATGTAAAATGCTAGTAGTATATAAATTATTCAGTTTGATTTAAGTGTAATAAAATAGGCAGAATTCAAAAGCATTGCTGTAGTTAATAACCCTGTAAACATTCAGTGTGTTTGATATGTGGGTCGCTATCAAATCTGACCTGAAATAAACAATGCTGGCCTTAAGGTTTCTGATTTCCTATGAAATAGAAAGTGAAATTTATGCCTGCCAAATATTGCATAAACATTAGTAAAAATACATTGATTTTTTAACTTTGTAAGGAATAACAGCAGATACAGTTGAATGAATTTTACACTTCTGAGAAGTTTCTCTTTTTGTTGTTGTTTTACAATGGGTATAAAGATTGCACTTGTTGTGCTAGAGCTGCATTTCAAACATTTAGCATATTCATTTATTAACATACAAAATCACAAGGGGTTACAACCCTTCATAAAGTGGGATATTAATATGCATGGTGAGAGACAAAACCACAAGCAATTAGGAGACTTATATCTACTGTAAAAAAAGTGAATATACTGAATTAAGTACCAAAATATTTTCAGTGGTTTTAACTGGTTTCTTAGCATTGATAGCTGAAATCTGAATTCATGCCTATGATAGAATATGGAAAACAATCAATCTGAGTGTAACTGTAAATTGTTAGTAAGGTTGTATTCATAATACATATTTTTGGCAGAAATACAAAAACATCAAGGTCAGAATATTAGTGTTAATAAAATGTGCAATTGCATATGCTGTTAATAATCTAGAAGTAAATATTCAAAGTCAATGTGAGTAACTGCATTTTCACTTTACTGTTTACATAAAGCAAAATATGTTTAAAGTATATTACGGCTTCCAAAGAGAGAAAATATTTCCTTTCATTTCAAAGCACAACATTAATGATATATATCCTCAACGTTCAAAATAAATATTTTAATTCAATTCTAAAATAAAATTCTGTATTCCTCTGGGGTGGAATAGCTTCCTAAAAATGCAAGCAAAGAAAATGCTTCAGTTGAGTTGTGTACATGATTTTAAACAATAAGCCCTCTGTTTTAAAAGTACATGTATGTAATTATTTGCCAAGCGTCTGCAGCCATCAATTTAAAGATAAAAAGTGCAAATATTTACATTTTAAGATTTGTGTCATTAAGAAAGGCTTTCTTATGTTCTGCTATAGTGTATGTCCAAACCACAATGCATGAAAGCAATGTTAAATAAAGCCAGATGCATTGTACAAAAATCACAAAGTCTCCAAATGATGCCAAGTGACATTTGCCATGCTTCAGTTTTTGCACAGTGCCATATGAAACACTATGCTCAATTGTGTGCAATATGCAGGATATTTTTAGCATGAAGAGCAAATCTGAGCTATATTATCTTTTTAGATGAGAATGCTTTAATTGCCGATTTGCTCAAAGTCTCATAGGTAATTTAAACAATTAGTTTTGTCCTGCTTTTTAAACAATCACTGAAACCCAGTTTATTTGCAAAAATAAAAAATATGATACAGTATTACCACAGTATTGCTTGGGATTAACTTAATAATGACCCCTCAACCTAAAATTACCTAACATGAAATTAAAATATATAATAGAATGTATGATTTCTTATAATATACTACCTGCATATTCTCTTTCCTAAAGTATTTAAGAAACTCAATGTATTATTACATTGTACCCTTCCATTTACTGCATAATACTCGTGTCGTACACACATATAACATACAGTAACAGTAAGATATGGTTGCAGCTATGTATTGTTATATTAAGTTCACCTATGTAACATATATGTAATTTCTGTTATCTGTTGTTTTTCAGGATTATAAACCTATTGTTAATGAAGATCTGTCTTTGCAAAGTTTTTAGCATGCTGACCCAAAACAATAAAACCCATGACAGTACAGTGGAAACCTTGTAAAACCCATCAGAGTCAGAGTAAGGGCAGCACAGTAGAAGCACTGTTGCCTCATTACACCAGGAGACAGGGAATGAATATGTATTGTCTCCACTGAGTTTGCACATCTCATACATGGCTATACATGGCTCTCCCCAGGTCCAATACTTGTCTCCCCTCATCTCAAATATACTGTATGTGCTGTGCCAGGGGACCAACTTTCAGGAGCCGAATGGGTAAGCAATAACACTGTGGGAAAGGAAGGGGCATTGGCACTAACCGTTTCTTCTCTCTCCACCACAGTTCCGAGAAGACCTCCCAGGATGTTGCCTAGACCCACCCACAATGTCTGGAGAAGGCTGTGCCCCTACCACCCAGGACAATAAAAAACCAAGCAGTCACCTACACAAGGCATTCGTTTTGGACCTAGACCTCAACAGCAACAGAGCTTTTGCTGAAGTATCATTCCTATGGGCTGATTGAAGCCACTATAATCTTAGTGTCAAACGCTACTCCTTTTATTTTTTTGTTTTTGTTAGTTTTTGATTAAACAGGCTTGCCAGGTTGGCACCCCAACATTTAGTTGGCATCCTTGGTCTTTTTTTCACAATGCATTTGGCAAACTTAAATTGCCTTGGTATGAATGAATGTTTCTAGTAAGTTTGGGCTAAGATCCCACCTAGGGTTGGTTCTTTCCTGGTTCCCAGTACTGCCAGGATAGGCTCTGGTCTCCCTGACCATGATCTGGATTAAGCAAGTTTGGCAAAGGACAGATGGCTAAAATGAAACACACACAACACATACTTAAATCTATTAAAACAAAAAAAACACACATTGTTTTGCTTTAATTGTTTTATCTGTATATGATTGTGAATTAAGATGTAACCATATAAGACCTGTAATGATTGAAATAAAATATTCACAAGTGCTTTAGGAATGGTTTTATTTTTTCAGAATTTTATTTATGTAATACTTTTTTTACTGTAGAAAATTAAAAATCTATGATGAGAAAAGATCATTTGACCCATGGAAACTAATGCAGATTACCTCACCAAAAGGCAAGGCAAAATTTAGTATTACACTGTATAGTAATATTCTTCACTAAAAGTCATATTACCTTCAGACTTGCCATTGTGTTATATTTAATAATTAAAGATATAAAAATAGCTTGTCCTAACCCTGAGACAAATAAAATGAAATTATTGTGATGGCCCTCACAAAGTCAGGGAAATATGTCATCTATCTGATTTTTATATCCCAAATAGCGTTTGTATAGATTTTATGTAAATTATGCCATAAAGCTTTTAATTAAATTAAAAGCACATTTTAATATGTGAGTTTAGATTTACTCAGCCACAAGCTTTTCTCAAATTGGAAATGGAAATGCAATGGCACATAGTTTTATTTACATTCCATTTTACCCATATGCTGTTTTCTGATGCAATCCCTGTATATTCTTAACTTAACCCCATTGATTGTAATGGAGATCTCTGATTTTGGTATTAAAAAATGTTCATTTTACATTCCTGAACACACTGGGAATCATCTCAGCAGATGACTGCCACACATTACATGCAGCCTTGAAATTCAGTAAATCAGGGAGGATAGTCACCTGAAAGACCCACACAAATTCCTTTCTTCCTGGTGGCATATGGCTTTTGAACAAAACACATTGCAAGTAGAAAAGGATTAGGAAAATAGAGAGTAAGTATGGCACATATGTCTAGGTGAAACCTTTGTGAGTTGTTAGAAGTAGTTACCAAAGGATTGTTTCTAAATGATGCAAATGGTTCTCTATATTTGTATAATTTTAACCTGTTGCCTCCATGAGCGTTTTGTTCTTTTCTCTGTAGATGGAACTGAGAAGACAAACTTCATGTTTTTCTGTGAGGATGAGCAAAATGTATAAAACAAAATCAAACCAAAAAAATGAAACTACAGTATCTCCACTCTAAGACAAAAATACAAAATACACTTCTACATCATATAAATATATAATGCCACCATTGTCGCCCTTAACTATTGTTGATGCTTATGAACCCACAATGCCTGTGTTTCACCATTTTGTAATATTTTACTGTCACTCTGCTTTTAGGACAAGCTTTGACTCCCATGACTTCTTTCTATGCTACTAAATTTGATAAAGTAAATTTGAAAATTATAAGATGAATGGAAGAATCTTGCTTTATTTACGATTTTAGTGAATTTCAGGTAAGTGTCAGAAGCAAAGTAGGTTTGGCTTCCCCAATCAAAATGTAATCCCATGCTCAAAATAACCACATGGCATCTTTACTTAATAAGTTCATCTTAATAAATAATTGTTTTTGGTAAGTGCATTTACTTAGACTGATGTAAACAATCATGAATATAATGTGCATGTATGTAAATCTTTACTTGTGGAGTCCTGCTGCCAAATGAGTGGGTTTTGTGTGCTTCCTTCATGGACTGATTTAAAGAGTGCAGAGGGAAAGGATTTGGGTGTAATGCAGCCCCTGGTCCATTTTCCTGTTCCATCTGCAGAACTGAAGGGGAAGACCCAGATGAGAAACAATAATGTAATCTAAAAACCCATTTTTAAGTCCACTTCTTTCTGTCCCATGTTATAAAACCCACCAACACAGTAAATCATTTAATGGATGGAGGTACTCCAGTGTTTTTCTGTTCCCTGTCTTTATTATTTTTGCTTAGCCTCAAGAATGGCTATTAATGTGGCTTGCACTGTGGTACTCCATCTCTTCTTAACGTGTTTGTGCTTTTCTTTTACAGTAAAATATGTGACTTGTTCTTGATGATTGAAAAGCTTAGAGGGAAGCAGCAGACTTGTTATTCACAATATTGCTATACTGATGTTTTGTCTTTAATTTATTTCAGCCTACTTAAGCAATAATTCTTGGGGTCTGTGGACTTTTCTAGGGTTTTTGAATTCAAGGGATTCATCAATGATGTTGTTTTCCATTTATGATTTTATGTAAAGATATTTGTAATTTAATTTTTACCATTTCATAGACTTTGCGTTGCCTTGTTTCATCATAGACAGAACCACTGACTTTAGCCTCAATTTTCTTCGGTGAGTTTCCCAAAAGCATCACAATAATAAGAATACTGTAAACTCCATCATGAGGTTGATGATTCATTTTTGAGTGTTTCTTAAATATAATCGACATAGTTGTTAATGGCTAAGTGGTTCTTAAATTAGCCGTCTTGCACTGACAGAATACATTAAATTCAAATTATGAAAGTTCTCTGAACATTTAGAATACAAGATTCATGTTGAAATCATATAATTTTTTAGATAAAAATGAATTAATGCATTTATTGTGTTACATTTTATTAATAACTTTGTGATGAAACGGAGTTCCATGTCAGCACGTGCCATTGTGCATTTGGGCAGCCATGGGATGTCCAGTGTGGATGGTGAGCTGATTACCTAATTTGTCAACAGTTTTACATCAGAGTAGAATGCTATATCCATGGAAGTATAAGATGAGTTAGATTAGAATAAGAAAAAAAAAGGAAACTGAAAAAAGAAAGGACAAAATTGGGAGTGAGAGTCTGCACAGTGAAGAGGAAGCAGAGCAGTCAGGAATCCCGTGATGGAGCAAACATAATGACACTTCAGGGGGTGGTTCGTCCTCCTCTGGACAGCCTGGATGTGTGGGGGCAATGAAGAATCCTTCCAGTAATCTGGTAGATGCCAAGGGTGTGTAGTGGACGGAAGAAATTTGGCTCAGAACGTCCCGGTAGAGACTCATCCTGGCAGACACTGAAGGAGGTAGTCAGGCTGAGAGCTGGAGAGATGCACTGTAGCTGCTGGCATCTCAAGACCCAATGGAGTGAGCTGGGATGACAAGGAAGAAAGATACACTGAGCTGAAAAGAAGGGCAAAAAATTCAAACGTTACCATCAGTAGGCATTGCACCCTAGGAACCATGTTACCCAAACTATTCTATAACATTTCAGTAATTATTTACCACTCTGATGCGGATCTTTCTGATCATAAAACAGGCTATTAAGATAGCAATTGACAAGAAGAATTCATAATTAATTCCAGAATTATGGTATTTGAGGGTTCCTCTAGAATTCCTCTTTCTGTTGCACGATTTGGCTTAAGAACTAATCAGCACATTATCATCTTATAATAGGCTTAACTTTCGAGCTTGGTATTTTTCCACTCAGCCATTTTAGCTCTAGACCATCCTCAAGAAACTGAGACACACACACACACACACAGACACTCACCCATCATCAAGATATCAATGTTTTCGGTTTCAGGAGACCTTAAAATGTCGATATCTGTTGAAAACCAGAGATTGAAATTTTTGATGAATCTAAAGCTTTCACTCCTTCCCCTTTGAGGATAGGTTATGGTGAAGGAGGATGCAAAGCAAAAGAGGAAAAGGACCTGATGTCTATATGGTTTATTGGTTGATTTTAATGATTTTTTGCTGGTTTGAACTCATGATGAGCACTGATTTTATGGATTATTTATTTATTGACTGCACTGTTTGAGGGGGTGACGCAGTGGCACAGTGGTAACTCTGCTGCCTTGGAATAAGGAGACCAGAGTTAATGTTCCTGGTCCTCCCTCCTTGGAGTTTGCATATTCTTCACGTGTCTGTGTGGATTTGTTCTGGGTGCTCTGGTTTCCTTCCACTGTTTGAATTGGTGATGCTAAATTAACCCTAGTGTGTGTATGTTAATATAAAATAATATAAGCACTTTTGCACTTTGAACCTACCCTTGAGTGTATGTCTCCACATTGCACAGATCATCCCAATCATGTTACCAACAGTTCTGGGTTTAAGGTTGTTGAAGCAGCTGGAGCCAAACTGGGCTGTCACCAAATTGTTAACATTCATTTAAATAAATTATAAATTACAAGTTGGTAATATTTCTATGTTCTTTAAAAGTTTTGAAAACTCTTGTGAAGAAAGAAAAAGGGAAAACAAGGGGGTTGAATGTTTTAAAAAGTTATTACTGCTGCAATAAAGAAAGCTGATCCAGAATAACATCCATTGAATATTTTGTGTCTTTGACCACCATCTCACAAATCCCGCACCTAACACATTATTAAAATTAAACTGATAAGCTGTAGCTCATACTAATTCATATACCCAGCCTCTTGGAGCCTCGTTACACCTACAGTAAAGGGTTTTTGTTGAATATAAAGGTGATTTTGGAATCACTAAGGTTTTTTTTATAAATATTTTGCCAAAGTGCCCTGGGAGTGCCCACAATGTTGTCAACTGAACCAACCTGATAGTGTGTCAAAAGGAAAGAAACAAAGACTTTGTGGGTGAATGGCATCTATGTGTTAGTATCAGAATCAGAATCACTTTATTGCTAGCATGTGAAGCATACCAGAATTGACTTTGGTTAGGTGCAAAACATGGGATACAAGACATTACCAACTCAAGACAATACATTTTCAACCCATCATTAATCTGACACTTTGCAAACCATTATACAAATACAACAAATTTCTTGAACAAAATATTTACGAAGTTCAATAGTTAACTCAAATAAATAGAAGAACTATCCAAAATAATACAGATATCAAATAGTACAAGTTGAGCATGTATGAAGTATTTACAAATAGTCAAACAGCACAGTTACCAGTTATATGTTGTAAAAACAGTTAAGAGTAACATTATGTAAGTTTATTTAGGATCTGATTAATTTGATGTAAAGAAGCTGTGGAAGTGGTGTGAAGTTTGGGTTGCAATAGACCTGTACATTCTCTGTGATGGCAATTTAATGAACAGATGGCTGCTGGGATAAGTGGAGTCAGCAGCAATCTTTCTTGCACTCTTTTTCGCTCTGGCGATAAACAGATCTTTTAATATAGGGAGACAACAGCCAACGATTTTCTCAGATGAACAAATCACCCACTACAACTGAGTCTTAGAAAGAGATGAGGCAGAAGGAAACCAAACGGTGATGGAGGAGATCACAGTACTCTCAATGAAGGCTGAGTAAAAATTTAACAATATACACCTTGATATGCCATGATTCTTAAGATGCAGAAGGAAGAACAATCTCTGTCTAGCTTTCTATGCCCATTTTAATGAATTAGTTAAATTAGTCCCCATGAATTTAAATGACTGAACCACAGGCACAGTCTGGCCATTAATTTGCAAAGGAGGACAATTAGTGACTTGTTGGTGGAAATCAATCCTCACTTCCACTGTCTTAATAGCACTGAGCTTCAAGTTGTTAAAAGAACACCATTCTACAAGACAGTCCAACTTTCCTTGATAGGAAGACACATCATGATTGGAAATGAGATCCACTAAGGTCTGCAAACTTTAGAATTTTTACAGATTTGTCCATGGAGTCATTTGTATAAAGTAAAAACAGGAGGAGTGATAGACCACAGCCTTGGTGGGGAGCCTATGCTAATTGGCATTGCATCCAACATTAGATCATTCGTGCTTGCCTGTTGACAACCAAAAATAACCCTCAGGCAGCAGCCAAAGAACAACACAATACAAAAAAACCCTATGTGTCCAAAAGAGAATAAAATAGGTTATGATGTACAGGCTCATTGTCTTCATTGTATCATTTCCATGCATTCATCAATCAATCAATCCAGCTTCTTAACCCACCTCATGAGCAGGGTTATATGGAAACTGGAATCTATTCCAGCAAACATCTTCTACAAGGCAGGAACAACACCTGAAGAGGTTGCCAGGAGTTTTCATACACCATTAAAAACAGCTCACATCTACTTTCACTAATACTTCCATTTTCACCTTCAGATATTTACAAATAAATGGTACATATGGGTTGGTAATTGTGGTTTCGGTTCTTCTAAAACAGGTCAAGTTAAACACTACATTTGCAGTTATCTCTCCATCACTTATTTATCTTTATTTTTGCCTTCTAAAATATACAGATTGAGCTCTAATGAAAACCCTTCTGCCAGTGACAGCAGCATAAACAAAAGCTGGTTCAAGATGTCACTTTTGATGTCATGTTACAGAAGAGGCCTTGCTGCTATAAATACCGCCAGTTACTGTGTTTACAGCACTCAGAACATAATTATCAATAGGAAGTGGGCTTTATAAAATTTAATTGAATTAAATTTAAAAAAGTGAGTTGCCAATCTTACTTTAAATGAGTAGTTGAAGAAAGGGGACAGCAATCTGCAGTCAACAAGGATGACAAGTACATGATCAAGGGAATAAAACTGACTTTGGCACAATGAACCCATTTAAACTGTAAGGTAACAATTTAAATATTCATTTTTCTTAAACCTGCTTATTCCAGTAAAGCATCGTGACGGATCAGAAGCAATCACAGGAGGATTTCATACAAGAAAAGACCATATTAGCTCTTACTAACCCACTCATTCATCCTTCACAGCACCTACAAATATTGAGAGAACACTCCAATTCCACTTGGGCAGTTCCAATGCCAGGATTTGAACCCAAGAGCCTGTAAGGCAGAAGTGCTAACCTTTGCTGTTCCAAACAACACATATATAATTCTTTATTGAGGTTAATTTCAGCAATAACTTACTTGGTAATATTATCACTAACCCTGAACAGTGAATTATATTAGAGTTATTATTTTATTGTAATTGTTTAAATTTTCAAGTACATTAAAAATGAACAATATTTAAAATAATATTTCAGCTGTTTGTGTTCATGAGAAACAATCCTCTCGTTAGCACTAAGTAAATGAAGGAAGTAACATTTTCAGTTGTTTGCAAGGAGTTAAAATGAGGACAGAACAATTTAAACCACCAGTTAAAGCTCTGATTTAAATAAATGTAGTGTTGATGTAAAAAATATCTTTTTCCCACATAATGATACATAAAGAAGATTTAAAAATGACTAAGCTTTTCATTGTTGATTTGTTTCTGTACCAACTGTTTGTTGCACGGAATCATGATATGTTGCTGAAAATAGCACAGTGAACATGCTTCAGTTCTCTTTGAGTCAGTATAAATAACACATATTTAAATGTCAGCCTGCTAACAAATACATGAAATTTTGAACATTAGGAAGAGATATTTTTCCACTTAGAACCCACTGTGTTGAATTTAGAATGGCAAATATGGATATTAAATTTTATATGGTCACCTTTTTGAGGATCTATAGCCAAGAAGTTGGTTTTCTTATGAACATAATGTTATATCTGATATCAAAGTCTTGACACAATATGTACAACTCAATATGTACAACTACACATCCATCATACTGTGAATTACTTAAGTCTGTCAGCGATATAATGTCTTCTATCAAGATGGACCTACCTACAAAGAACTAAATTATAGACCTTTTTAAGAAGGAGGTTTCAGGTAAGGTCACCTCTGTAGACACTTTGCATAGCTCTTCTTCTGGAATCTTTCTGTAGCTATGTAGCACAGTATAATAATTTGTTTAATGTAATGTTTTTGTTATCAAAAGTTTATAAGTAGATAGAAAATAAAATTTACAGTGAATCAAACATAACCATGGAAAACATCAATAAAACACCCATTTCACAGTGCCCACCCTGCCCCACCCCTTCCCACCACACAGTCCCAAATAGCACAAGTTAATCATGCAGAAGAGAAGGCACAGCTGCAGACAGGAAGAGCTACGTGGTTGATAAGTGAAGCTCCCATCCAGGTAAGGCTGAATACGATCTATACGGAGTGGGGGGTGGGGGGGTAGTGGTGGGCACAAAAGAAACGAGACTGGCCTCTATGTGGCTGGTTGGCGAGTGGAGGTCAAGGTCAGTGCTTGTTCTCTCATCCCTTGCCAGTCAGTAGCCTCTGTGAAGCAATCTCACATGTCATGCAGTCATTGTTTTTAGAAGATGTTCTCGCGACCCTGTCGAAATTGTGATGTTGAATTTCACAGAACAAAGAACTTGTTTGAAATTTTGTAATCTACTTGGTAAAACACCAACATAATCGATCCAAATGCTTCAGATGGCTTTTAAGGAAGAAGGTCTGAGTCAGGCAAGAGTTTTTGAATGGCTTTCTAGCTTCAAAAATGGAAAGTTAAGTATCGAGGATCAACTCCATTCTGAACGCCCTTCAAGCCGCCAGAACAACAAAAACATTGCAAAAATACAAGAAAAAATAAATGAAGACCATTGTTACACAATTGACGAGTTATCAGAAGATACAGGAGTAACATGGAACTGCAGTTCAGTGCATTTTGACTGAAGACCTGGGCATGAGGCATGTTTCGGGTAAATTTGTCCCCCGTCTGCTAACAGATGACCAGCAGAACACTCGACTCAATGTGTGCAAAGACTTGAAAATGGAGCTTGAAAGTGACCCAGACTTCTTGTCCAGGGTCATAACAGGTGACGAGATTTGGTGTTACGGGTATGACCCTGAAACGAAATAAGCATCAAGCCAGTGGAATAATCCTGATTCACCAAGGCCCAAAAAAGCCAGACCGGTGAGACTGAATGTGAAAACAATGCTAATTTGTTTCTTTGACATCAGAGGTATTGTGCACAAGGAATTTGTTCCAAGGGGGCAGACAGTCAACCAACAGTACTATCTGGGGGTCTTAAGACTTCCAAAAATGTTTTGATCAGTGTAAAAGGAGATTGGACAAGTGTGTGTCTTCCAATGGGGAGTACTTTGAAGGAGACTAGTAAATTTTTTGAAATATTTTAAATAAAATGATTGCTTTTGAAAAAGTCTCATTTTTTTGGGTCCCCCCAGCCCCCCATGTATGTGATTGCCATGTAGAAATATCTGAGCCAGTAGCTCCATTAATTCCAGCAGCAGAAACCTCAAGAAGAATAAAGTGTAGGAAGAGGATTCTCAGAAGTAACAGGATTGAGAGTCAGGAGATTTCCAATTTACACTTAGTGCCAATTTTTCAGCAATTGTGCCCAAACAGAAAAATCTCCACTGTAAAGAGGAAAGAGAAAGAGCAGAAAAATGCAATACAAGAAAACCTTAGGAGTAAATGGGATATTATAGGACAGAACAGAAGAGAGAAACTGTGATACAGCTTGCCAAAAGGTTACATGTAAAAAAGTACCTGGGGGATTACATGAGTAAAGAGAACAAAGGAAGGAAGTCATTATAGCAGCCCTTGCTTAATGTTACTAAATAATACTTTTAAGTTGTCTACTTTATGTTTATCATCAATGTTGTTTCAGACTGTGTTTCATTATTTTATGCTGTGATATGCTCTTTATTTCCATTTCTATGGTCATAACCATTTTGCTTATAAATTTGTTTCCTTGTATCCCTTTAGATCAGGGTGTCGAACTCCAAGCCTGGAGGGCTGCAGTGTCTACAGGTTTTCATTCTAACCCTTTTCCTAATCAGTGAGTAGTTTTCACTGCTAATTAACTCCTTTTCCCTTCATTTCAATAGCCCTGTTTTTAAGGATTCAGTCCTCTGAACTGATTCCTTCTTCATTAAATGGCAGCCAAACAGAAATGAGACGTGAAACGAGCCAACAGATGACCAGCTAAACTGGGATTTCAAGCTCCAATCAATTTCACTCCAAACAGTCTCTTAATGAGAAGCTGATTCTTGCAGTTAATTAAGCCCGTTATTTAATTCAATGGCTTGTTGATTGTACTCGATCCATTCTCCTCTTCTTGGAGATTTCACACAAATGAAGTCTGCTCTATGGTATTATTCTTGCAAGTTGTTCCGGATTTTCTGAGTTGAAATTTGTCATTCCTGACAGTTCAGTTGTGCCAGTTAGTAATGTCTTGGGTATATTTTGTAAATCAATTTAATTGAATATTTAACAAAAAATCTTATTTTTTATCAAAAGCATGAACATTTCTGAGTGATTCCAAACTTTTAAATGCTAGTGTATGCTTTGTGTGTGGTTTTAGTAGATAGCAGTTGCCCTTCAGAGCACTGGCTCACCAGACACTTTATTAGGTAAACTGCTTGTTGACGCAAATAATCTAATCAGCAAATCACATGGCAGCAACTCAATGTATTTAGGCATGTAGACATTGTCAAGACGACTTGCTGAAGTTCAAACCAAGCATCAGAATGGGGAAGAAAGGTTATTTAAGTGACTTTGAACATGGCATGGTTGTTGGTGCCAGATGGGCTGGTCTGAGTATTTCAGAAACTGCTGATCAACTGGGATTTTCATGCATAATCATCACTAGGGTTTACAGAGAACAGGAAACTATTCATTGAGCGGCAGTTGTCTAGGCAAAAATGCCTTGTTGATGCTAGGGGTCAGTGGAGAATGGCCAGACAGGTTTGTTCTGACAGAAAGGCAACAGTAACTAAAATAACCACTTGTTACAACCAAGGTATACAGAAGAGCATCTCTGAATGCACAACATGTCGAACCTTGAATCAGATGGGCTACAACAGCAGGAGTCTACACCAGGTGCCACTCCTGTCAGCTAAGAACAAGCAACTGAGGCTACAATTTGCATGGCCTCACCAAAATTAAACAGTAGAAAATTGGAATAACATTGCCTGGTCTGTTGAGTCTCAGTTTCTGCTGCAGCATTCTGATGGTATGAATTTGGCATCAACATCATGAATGTATTAATGCCTTGCATCAATGGTTCAGGCTGGTTGTGGTGGTGTAATGGTGTGGGGGATATTTTCTTGACAAGCTTTGGGCATCTTAGTGCCAATTGAGCATCGTTTAAATACCACAGCCTACCTGAGTATTGTTGCTGACCATGTCCATCCCTCTATGACCACAGTGTAACCATCTTCTGATGGCTACTTCCAGCAGGATAACGCGTCATGTCACAAAACTCAAATCATTTCAAACTGGTTTCTTCAACATGACAAAGAATTCACCGTACCCAAATGGCCTTCATTGTCACCAGATCACAGTCCAATAGAGCACCTTTGGGATTTGGTAGAATAGCAGATTTGCATAATTTTTTCTAGAACCTTGTTGAATATATGCCATAAAAAATATGGCAGTTCCGAACGCAAAACTAGGTCCAATCCAGTAGTATCAAGGTGTACGTAATAAATCAACCAGTGAGTGTATACGAATATCATCAAAAAGTTAATTTATTTCAGTAATTCAATTCAAAAAGTGAAACTCATATATTATATAGACTCATTACACACAGAGTTATATATTTCAAGTGTTTTTTTCTTTTTCATTTTGCTGATTATGGCTTACAGGTAATGAAAACCCAAAATTCAGTATCTCAGAAAATTAGAATATTACATAAGACCAATAAAAAAAGATGATTTTTAATACAGAAATGTTGGCATACTGAAAAGTATGTTCATGTACGCACTCAATACTTGGTTGGGGCTCCTTTTATATGAATTACTGCATTAATGTGGCATGGCATGGAGGCAATCAGCCTGTGGCCCTGCTGAGGTGTTATGGAAGCCCAGGATGCTTTGATAGCGGCCTTCAGCTCGTTTGCATTGTTGGGTCTGGTGTCTCTCATCACCCTCCTGACAATACCCCATAGATTCTCTATGGGGTTTAGGTCAGGTGAGTTTGCTGGCCAATCAAGTACAGTAATACCATGGTTATTAAACCAGGTGTTGGTACTTTTGGCAGTGTGGGCAGGTGCCATGTCCTGCTGGAAAATGAAATCAGCATCGCCATAAAGCTTGTCAGCAGAGGGAGGCATGAAGTGCTCTAAAGTTTCCTGGTAAATGGCTGTGTTGACTTTGAACTTGATAAAACACAGTGAACCAACACCAACAGATGACATGGCTCCTCAAATCATCACTGACTGGAAACTTCACACTGGACCTCAATCAACTTGGATTCTGTGCCTCTCCATTCTTCCGCCAGACTCTGGGACATTGATTTCCAAATGAAATGCAAAATTTACTTTCACCTGGAAAGAGTACTTTGGAGCACTGAGCAACAGTCCAGTCCATTTTCTCCTTAGCCCAGGAAAGAGCTCCTGACGTTGTCTCTGGTTTAGGAGTGGCTTGGCACAAGGAATGCGACAGTTGTAGCCCATGTCCCGGATATGTCTGATGTGATGTGATGGCTCTTGAAGCACCGACTCCAGCCGCAGTCCACTTCTTGTGAATCTCCCCCAAATTCTTCAATGGGCTGTGCTTCACAATCCTCTCAAGGCTGTGGTTATCCCTGTTGTTTGTGCACCTTTTTCTAAACATTTTTTTCTTCCACTCAACTTCCATTAATATACTTGGATACATCACTCTTTGAACAGCCAGCTTCTTTAGCATTGACCTTTTTGTGGCTTACCCTCCTTGTAGAGGGTGTCAATGACTGTCTTCTGGACAACTGTCAAGTCAGCAGTCTTCCCCATGATTGTGTGGCCTGCTGAACCAGACTGAGAGACCATATAAAGGCTCAGGACACCTTGGTAGGTGTTTTGGGCTAATTAGCTGAGTGGTGTGTGACACCATTAGTCTATAATATTGAACTTTTTCACAATATTCTAATTTTCTGAGATACTGAATTCTGGGTTTTCATTAGCTATAAGCCGTAATCAGCAAAATGAAAAGAAATAAACCCTTGAAATATATCACTCTGTGTGTAATGAATTTATATAATATATGAGTTTCACTTTTTGAATTGAATTACTGAAATAAATTAACTTTTCAATGATATTCTAATATATTGGGATGCACCCATCTAAAGTATTGTTCATTATTAAAATATGCTTTATAAAATAAAAGCTTTGTTTTGATATCTAAAATCAAGGGTGTCACAAATGTTCCTACAATATTTGTAATGTTCCAGTAAAATCAGAACTTTTTTTTTTACTTGAATATATATAAACTATTCTACATTCACATGCAGTTATCTTAACAAACATTATCATTGATTGCTTTCAGCATCCTCTTTAAAAAACACAGAACATGGTTTAGTTCACTTCTAGTTAGTGTAGATATGATTAAAAAGACAAACTGCCAAAAAAATAGTGCATGGGTAATTGTAAAAGAGTGGCCTTTGCCAGAGGAAAAGAAGAATGGAATTGTTGAAATGACAGTTCCCTTATAAGAGGAAGAGAAGCTAAGAAGGGGAATCAGAGGGGGAGTGTGTCTGCAAGAGCAAGAACATGAGACAAATATGATCTACTTTTAGTTATACAGTAGTTTGCACACTTGCTATGTGTCACAGTCAGCCATTAAAATCCACTAGAGGTTCACTGTGTTTTGGTTTTGTGCTTCCCTTCCATTGTTGTAACCCCAAATAAAACATCTCTGTATTAATTTAACAGCCATTTTCCAGGTTTACTCAGGTTGGCTGGTTGCACCTCGCATTGAAACCACTGAAGCAGATTTTTTTTACAGCCAGATGCTGTTCCTGATGCCAACCTCTTTAGCTGCCTTTTATGAAATAGACACGTAAATATATTAATAATACTTTATTTGTCCCAAGGGGGAATGTACCTTTTGCAGAATCACAGAATTTAAGAAATATTGGAACAAACAACAACAACCCTCTCAAACAAACAGAATTACAAAAAAAAGAAGATGAAAAAAACTGTAGATTTTGCTTATTATAAAGAAAGCTGTCACAGTGAGGCATCCATCGATCCATTTTCCAACCCGCTGAATCCGAACACAGGGTCACCGGGGTCTGCTGGAGCCAATCCCAGTCAACACAGGGCACATGGCAGGATCCAATCCCGGGCAGGGTGCCAAACCACAGCAGCAGTGAGGCATTATAAAGTCATATTACAATATGTATAAAGGAGCCCAGGAGCCTTTCCTGGTACATGTCTGAGAGAGGATATGCAGCCTTGTTTATAATGGCCAACAGTTTTACCTTCATTCTCTTCTTTGCTACTACTGCAAGTGGGTGGAGAGTGTGCTCCATAACTGAGCCTGTCTTTTTAAGTAGCTGTTGATTTGGCTGGCTTCTCTTGAAGCGATGTTACAGAGTTATTGTGTGGTAAAATGAGGTCTGTGGCTGATTACCTTTTAAAATAAATAATCGCCGCACTCACAGCTTTAAGGAGAGCGGCACAGGAGTTTCCGCACTTAAGTGCACAGGTGAGGAGTCACCCGTGTCTGTAACTGATGCCAGGACCTGCTAATCACAACACCTGTGCCACGTCCCCATATACTGTAAAAAGAGAAGCGCGAGTGCAAGATGGGAGGAATATAAGGAGAAAAATAGACAGGGGAAAGATTGAGAGGTTAAAAAAAGTATGAAGGTCAGCCTTGGTGAGGACGATCCGGCCATCTAAGGAGGAAAAGCAGCACGAACAGGGGCCCCACGAAGGAGAATAGGTTGTGGTACTCTAGGGGTTGGTTTGCCCCATTGATCAATGGTATGCAGTTGGGTGAGCATAACGTATGACCTCTCCAGGGATCTGAGGTATGACTGCAGGAGCGTGAAGAATGACAGGAGGAGTGCCGTCCTCGGACAGTCTGGCTGCTGCAGTGAGGCAGCCAAGACAGGGGCCGGGGGATGAAGATCGTGGCTGCTGAGTCTCCACCAGCTGCACTAGTTATGGGTGAACCAGGGAGACAGATGAGAAGGGCTGTGATCATCAGTTTCTGAAGAGAACATTAAGGATCCAGTGACAGTGTTTTTAACTTCTGCTTTTAAAGTATTTATTTATTGTGATCTTATCCCCCACTTTTCACGTCGTTTTTATGGATTATTTATTTATGGACTTTCTGAAGCACTGCACTATTTATTTGGACACTGTTTTGATTTTTGTTGTATAAAATCACTGAACACTTTTTTACACCATCCCCTTGCTCCATGTGTGAGTTGTCTTCATCTGTCAGCTATTTCGGTCATGACTCTTGATGGTGTTGGGTTCAAGAGGCTCCCAAACTGGAAGAGGGAGCATGGAGCAGGACCTGCACCATCACATATTGAACAAGTAAAGAATGTCAATACTCCCACTGAAGGAATTTAGTCTCCTAAGGAAAAAGAGACTGCTCTGCCCATTCTTTTATAGTGTATTTTCTTAATGCTTCTAGACCAGTCCAGCCTGTCATTGATATGAACCCCCAAGTATTTGTAGCAATGCACCACCTCCACATTTACTATTTACTGTTGAGTTACAGAGAATTCTTTTTGTGCCAAGAAATAAAGTTCTCCACCTGAGTCCTATGCTCTGCCTCATAGCCCTTGTCAACTCACCCAGAATTATCAAGTGACATGACCTGGTGTTATATTTCTAGTCCAAGGTTTGAAATGTGAATGAAAAGGTAAGAGAAAAGTTCCTTTTGCTGCTCCAGTGTTGCCCACATCCAGATCATAAACACAGTCCTTAAGCTTCACAAGGACTGTGACCTTATTCTAAACCTAGGCCATACCTTATCTGTTACATTCAGTTTTCCATTCATTCATTTACAGAACCTGCATAAGCTAATTTTTTGCTGTTATGCAGAGCCACAAAACTCACACCCTCACACACACTCTTACTCACTTGAATCAGGTCAAGTTACAGTCAGTGTTGAACCAGCATGCAGTTCTTTGGGATATGAGAGGAAAAACAGTACCAACAGATACAGGGAAATCTTGCAGATCATTCAAAGTGAATTGTGTATAGGATGTAAATCTAGAGTTCTAGAGTGGCGAAGCAGCAGCAATAACTACTCAATCACCAAGTTTTAGTTTGAATTGCCTTATTTAAATGTGCAATTGAATTAACCCTTTACTTGTCCTTTATTTAATTAAAAAGGGGAAAACACAAAAAGCAAAATATTTTTGCTGCCCATTATAACATGTCACAGTTCATGCCTCCTCCTCGTGATGTTTGGGAGCACAGGGAAAGCCTAGAGAAATAGGTGATGAACATCTGATGCCTCAAATCATGTTCTTTTCTTTCCTCAGGTCTGCCTTAGGATACTAAGTGATCATGTCACTTCTAGGAGGGTCACAGAAAGTCAGAGGGACAAAGACCTGCCCAATGGTGCCCAAAAGAGATGGCAAGACCTTGCTTCATCAGGTCTCGTGACCAGCAAACAGAAAATAAAAAGGGCACTCAGAAGAAGAGAAATAAGTCCACATTCACATTATTATTCACATACATCATTTTGTATGTATGAAATGGGCCCAGCACCTTAAACAGAAAGCCAGACATTTTAAAGAGACATTTGCATAGCTCATTGAGAGAATTATTGAAACTTATAACCAGCTGAGAAGGCTACTACTATTAAATTTGCAGAAGTAAATGAAATCTTTTCTTTTTTATTTTATTAAACATGAAATAGCTAAGACATATTTGGGTATATTGGGACTGATCAACAGAAAAAGACACTTTAATGTCAAAGTGAAAGTAGATCTCTGCAAAATGGTCTAAATTAATTACAAATATAAAACACAAAATAAGTGATTGGTGACAAAAAAGCCACATTGAACGCACTGTGATTCAGTATTGTATAACAAAAAAAATGTGAAACTTTCAAAGGGGTGAATGCCTTTTACAGGCTCTGTATTTTCTGTCACATGCACAGGCATCTCACAATCCTTTCTGGACTGATTTAAAAGGTACATAAAGGAAGGAATTTGAGGTTGTACTGCAGTTTACCTGTGTGTCCTCTTATTCCCTAGCTAGGAAGATGATGACTAGGATGAGGAACTCTGAGCCACCCCTGACCTGCCGCCATCAACATTCTTTTCAGTCTTGAGAACATTTAAACCAACAATGTCAGCAACATGAGGAATTAGTGACCTAGAATGAAAAGATGACACTGGTACTCACCAAGCAGTATTTGCTTTTTCAAAGAACTTATTGCTCTAATGTCAGTAAATAGGGTTTTCCATTCTGGAATCCTGAACCCTTCTCATGCTTCTGCTGTGCTTTTTGTTACAATGGCTAATTATACCACAACCAGGCATTACTATTGTATACTGACTGTATAACACAAGTACTGATAAAAGTGTGTACAAAGCTGGGTATAAAATACGAATGAAAATATTTGCTTACTTATGCAGAATGAAACATTTGCATAAATTGTTAATATTTGCAGAACTGTTTTTGTTTTTACATATTATTATAAAATTAGCAAGCATTTCTTTCTGCTGCTAAGTATGTTGAACAACTCTATGAAAGTGTGTTTGCCATGCTGCACTTAGAATTACTTTAGTGAAATAATTAACTACCTGTGAATTAGATTTATAATACATTTGCATAAAACAAGTATCCTGCAAAAGGTACAGGTGGGGCACACATAAATATGAAATCAGAAAAGTGTGCATCACAGTTTAAACCTTTTTTCAGCTTAGACAAACATGCAACTTTAAAAAACAGAGAATTAAATGGAAGCAGAGGACACTGGTGGCAGTCAAGATTGTTTATTTGTGTGGAATCTGAGGCTGAGTTCTCAGTACACACCTGTGAGAGCTGTTCAGTATGCCCACATCCCACCCTAGGGACAGCCCTAATGATCAATGCCCTCAAACCGTCATGTAAGACAAATTTATGTACATATAATTATATAATTCAACTGGATGGCAAAGTGGCATAGAAGAATGCAGCGTCATATCACAATACTGAGGTGACTTCTGTATGGTGTTTGAAGGTTCTTAACATGCTTGTGTGGGCTTTCTCAGTTGACACCTTTTTCCTCTTGAGGGTCAAATGCCCACATTCACAGTGATGGTTATAATTAAATTGCCCTAACATGAGTGATTGAGTAGTTGTACTTATGAGGGATTCATATCAGAACCAGGGAAGGTTCTTGCCTTTGTGCCATTGTTGCCTAGTTAGATGCCACATCACTATGCCGTAATAGAATTATACTGGTTTGAAAAATGGATTGCTATGCAAGGTTTATTTATTGATGTATGATTTTGTTGTATATTCATGATTCAGTGCTACTAAATGTGATATATGAATGAGCAAACAAAAGATGAAAGCTCCTTTTTTTCCTAGTGTAAGCTGCATTGCATACTGTATATAGGATATAACAGAGCAATGACTTCAGTTTTTGATTCTGTAAAAGTGATATATGAAGTATACATTTAAATCGCATGTTACGGATAGCATCTTAGTAATCTTGTTATGTTTAGCATTGGAAAAGGTTAAAAGATAGAATTACACAATTTGCAAAACTACAATTAGAAACACTCACAAAAAGAAAATCTTACTAACTACACTGACTAAAACTGAGAACACCTGACATATTTTTATAAAGCTAACTAGACACAACAAAAGCTTGGCCTTTTTCAACACATTAATATAACACTGACTTAACACAGAATGAAAAATGGGGACACCGTTATCCAGTTATATATTGCAGTATTACCTAAAAGGAGTAAAATAATATCATAAAATAATATCATACCGATTCCACAAAACGCTGAAGCAATGCCTTAAACAATTCCCAAATAAGACTATAAGTGACCCAGTAGCTTGTGTTGTGATCATTACAATCTTTTAGTGGCGGATGTCTTTTACACTTTTGATGTGTATGATGTAGGATGATCGCATAATCCATACTGCTTCTGAGATGACACAAATTGTATCTATGGTTTATATTTTAATGTATTAAGCAATATAGAACAGGCAGAAAAGTCACAGAGCCCTGTGTCATTCATTGTGAAAAAGTATCTTTCTATATACTTAGAAACTCACCAGTACCAGCAGAACCTCTGTCTGCAGGAAGCACATTTTTAAAGGTCTCTTTTTATTGTAATTATGAAATCTTTTTTCAGCTATTTTTTTTTATCATTTTTGCAATTCTTTTGGCTGCACCGTTTTTCTAATGTACAGCAATCCCTCGCTATATCGCGCTTCGCCTTTCGCGGCTTCACTCCATCGCGGATTTTATATGTGAGCATATTTAAATATATATCGCGGATTTTTCGCTGCTTCGCGGGTTTCTGAAGACAATGGGTCTTTTAATTTCTGGTACATGCTTCCTCAGTTGGTTTGCCCAGTTGATTTCATACAAGGGACGCTATTGGCAGATGGCTGAGAAGCTACCCAACTTACTTTTCTTTCTCTCTCTCTTGCGCTGACTATCTGTGATCCTGACGTAGGGGGTGTGAGCAAGGGGGCTGTTCGCACACCTAGACGATACGGACGCTCGTCTGAAAATGCTGAAAGATTATCTTCACGTTGCTACCTTCTGTGTGCAGCTTTTAACTATGCTGCACGGTGCTTCGCATACTTAAAAGCTCAAAGGGCACGTATTGATTTTTTTATCTGGCTCTCTCTCTCTCTCACTCTCAATCTCTCTCTGCTCCTGACGGAGGGGGTGTGAGCTGCCGCCTTCAACAGCTTTGTGCCGCGGTGCTTCGCATACTTACAAGCCAAACAGCCCTATTGATTTTTTTGCTCCTTTGAAGAGGAAGATATGTTTGCATTCTTTTAATTGTGAGACTGAACTGTCATCTCTGTCTTGTCATTGAGCACAGTTTAAACTTTTGAAAAAGAGACAAATGTTTGTTTGCAGTGTTTGAATAACGTTCCTGTCTCTCTACAACATCATGTGTTTCTGCGCAAATCTGTGACCTAAGCATGACAATATAAAAATAACCATATAAACATATGGTTTGTACTTTGCGGATTTTCTTATTTCGCGGGTGGCTCTGGAACGCAACCCCCGCGATGGAGGAGGGATTACTGTATTCTAGTCTTAATTTCCTACACTATAATTTCCATCCATCCATTATCCAGCCCGCTATATCCTAACTACAGGGTCACGGTGGTCTGCTGGAGCCAATCCCAGCCAACACAGGGCGCAAGGCAGGAAACAAACCCCGGGCAGGACGCCAGCCCACCGTGGGTCGCACACACATACACCTACACTAGGGACAATTTAGAATCGCCAATACACCTACCCTGCATGTCTTTGGACTGTGGGAGGAAACCGAAGTACCCGGAGGAAACCTACGCAGACACGGGGAGAAAATGCAAACTCCACGCAGGGAGGACCCGGGAAGTGAACCGGGGTCCCCTAACTGCAAGGCAGCATTGCTACCCACTGTGCCACCATGCCGCCCTACACTATAATTTCCATTTACAGAATTTAAAATAAATTTAAAAACTTCTTCTTCTTTCGACTGTTCCCATTAGGGGTTGCCACAGCGGATCATCTCCCTCCACATCTCTCTGTCCTCCGCATCCCGCTCTGCCACACCCATCACCTGCATGTCCTCTCTCACCACATCCATAAACCTTCTCTTAGGCCTTCCTCTTTTTCTCTTGCCTGGCAGCTCTATCCTTAGCATCCTTTTCCCAATATACTCATCATCTCTCCTCTGCACATGTCCAAACCATCGCAATCTTGCCTCTCTGACTTTGTCTCCCAACCGACCAACTTGAGCTGACCCTCTAATGTACTCATTTCTAATCCTATCCATCCTCGTCACACCCAATGTAAATCTTTAACTCTACTACCTCCAGCTCTGTCTCCTGCTTTTTGGTCAGTGCTACCATCTCCAACCCATATAACATTGCTGGTCTCACCATTGTCCTGTAGACTTTCCCTTTCACTCTTGCTGATACTCGTCTGTCACAAATCACTCCTGACAGTCTTCTCCTCCCATTCCACCCTGCCTGCAATCTCTTTTTCACCTCTCTTCCACAATCCCCATTACTCTGTACTGTTGATCCCAAGTATTTAAACTCATCCACCTTCACCAACTCCACTCCTTGCATCCTCACCATTCCACTGAACTACCTCTCATTTACACACATGTATTCTGTCTTGTTCCTACTGACCTTCATTCCTCTCCTGTGCATATCTCCACCTCTCCAGGGTCTCCTCAACCTGCTCCCTACTATCGCTACAGATCACAATGTCATCAGCAAACATCATAGTCCACGGGGACTCCCGTCTACTCTCGTCTGTCAACCTGTACATCATCACTGCAAATCGGCTCAGAGCCGATCCCTGATGTAATCCCACGTCCACATTGAAGGCATCCATCACTCCAGACCTCACCATTGTCACACTTTCCTTGTACATATCCTGTACAACTCTTACATACTTCTCTGCCACTCCCGACTTCCTCATACAATACCACAGCTCCTCTCGAGGCACTCTGTCATATGCTTTATCCAGGTCCACAAAGACGGAATGCAACTTCTTCTGGCCTTCTCTATACTTCTCCATCAACATCCTCAGAGCAAACATTGCATCTGTGGTGCTCTTCCTTGGCATGAAACCATACCGCTGCTCAACAGTAATCATCACCTCATTTCTTAACCAAGCTTCCACTACTCTTTCCCATAACTTCATGCTGTGGTTCATCAATTTTATCCCCCTGTAGTTACTACAGCCCTGCACATCCCCCTTATTCTTAAATATTGGCACCAGCACACTTCTTCTCCACTCCTCAGACATCCTCTTACTTTCCAAGATTCCATTAAAAAATCTGGTTAAAAACTCCACTGTCATCTCTCCTAAACACCTCCATGCTTCCACAGGTATGTTATCTGGACCAACGGCTTTTCCATTTTTCATCTTCTTCATAGCTGTCCTTACTTCTTCCTTGCTAATCCATTGCACTTCCTGATTCACTATCTCCACATCATCCATCCTCTTCTCTCTCTCTCGTTCTCTTCATTCATCAGCCTCTCAAAGTACTCTTTCCATCTGCTCAACACACTCTCCTTGCTTGTGAGTAAGTTTCCATCTTTATCCTTTATCACCCTAACCTGCTGCACATCTTTTCCAGCTCGGTCCCTCTGTCTAGCCAATCGGTACAGGTCCTTTTCTCCCTCCTTAGTGTCCAACCTCTCATACAACTCATCATACGCCTTTTCTTTAGCCTTCTCCACTTCTCTCTTCACCTTGTGCCTTATCTTCTTGTACTCTTGTCTACTTTCTGCATCTCTCTGACTATCCCACTTCTTCTTTGCCATCCTCTTCCTCTGTATACTCTACTGTACTTCCCCGTTCCACCACCAGGTTTCCTTTTCCTCCTTCCTCTTTCCAGATGTCACGCTAAACACCCTTCTTGCTGCCACCCTTACTACATCTGCTGTAGTTTCCCAACTGTCTGGTAACTCTTCACTACCACCCAGCGCCTGTCTCACCTCCTCCCTAAACTCAACCTTGCAGTCTTCCTTTTTCAACTTACACCATTTGATCCTTGGCTCTGCCCTCACTCTCTACCTCTTCTTGATCTCCAACGTCATCCTACACGCCACCATCCTATGCTGCTTAACTACACTTTCCCCTGCCACCACTTTGCAGTCTTCAATCTCTTTCAGATCAACTCTTCTGCATAGGATGTAATCCCTCTTCTTAAAATACATATTCACCACAGCCATGTCCATCCTTTTGCAAAATCCACTACCATCTGACCTTCTTCATTCCTCTCCTTGACACTATACTTACCCATCACCTCCTTGTCTCCTCTGTTCCCTTCACCAACATTTCCATTGAAATCTGCTCCAATCACCACTTTATGTCCCTTGGGTACACTGTTCCAACTCACTCCAAAAATCTTCTTTCTCCTCCATCGCACACCCAACTTGCTGGGCATATGCACTAACAACATTTATCATCACACCTCCGATTTCCAGCTTTGTAATCATTACTCTGTCTGACATGCTTTTCATCTCCAAAACACTCTTGACATACTATTCCTTCAGAATAACTCCTACCCTATTTATCCTCCGATCCACACCATGATGGAACAATTTGAATCCACCTCCGATCCACCTGGCCTTACTCCCCTTCATTTAGTCTCTTGCATGCACAATATATCAACCTTCTTTCTCTCCATCATATCTGCTAACTCTCTCCCCTTACCAGTCATACTGCCAACATTCAAAGTACCTACCCTCAGTTCCACTCTTTTTACTTTCCTCCTCGCCTCCGGACACGTCTCCCCCTTCTTCTTCTCCTTTTTCGGCCAACGGTAGCCCAATTTCCGCCAGCCCCTTGTTGGCTAACAGTACTGGTGGCGGTCGTTGTTTACCCAGGGCTCGACCAATCCGGTATGTAAATTTGTATTGTTGTCCGCATATTGATTTGGCAAAATTTTACACCGGATGCCCTTCCTGATGTAACCCTCCCCATTTATCCAGGCTTGAGACCGGCAAGAAGAAACACACTGGTTTGTGCAACCCCTGTGGATGGGTTAAAATAATATTAAAATAAAAATTAAAATAAATTAAAAAACTAAAGAGAAAAAAAATGTTTGGTGAGAAGTGGTAGTACATCTCAATTCAAAACTTTTTTCAAAGAAGTAATTCATGTCAGAACCCGGAACACAACAACCTTAAGGAGCCTCACAATGTATTGGCCATTTAACAAAACTTTTTCTAACAGAACATTACAAACACATATTTTATGATATTTCAACCCATTAGCAGTGTGTATTTAGTAAAACTGCAAACCAAATGCAACAAAATATAATTTTAACATCATGTAAAACAGATACACTTACTGCAATAATTGCTACAGGATCCACCTTCGAGCTTCCACAGTTGTAAAGTTAATAATATTTGAAAAATTGACAACAAGCTCGAGCTCCTATTTGAAGTGTCATGATTGCAAGACTGTTCACTCTTTCTGGGAACATTGTTTAGGATAAGTTATTTACACTAAATTTCAGTTGACTAAAATGGCCATAATTTGACTTGTAAAAAATATGCAGTACAATGCAGACATTTCAATACATTTTCTGAAGCTTCATTCTGCTTATGGCATTTAGCAGTTCAAGGGGTGTAGTTCATTTTTGAAACTGGCACAGTGCCTCCTCTTCAGGAACTAAATTTTGCATCAAAGTTAAATGTTAAATCACTAAAGCCGTCTCTACAAAACCAGTGAATTTGGGCCCCCACCGTACACCAATTGGCACCCTGATTATAGTTAAACACCCTCATAGTGCTAGTTTGAAATGAATAATCTCAAGATTGTTCCCCTGTAGTCTAACAACCTGGTAACATAAGTAAAATTAAATAAAAATGCAAACTACAAACTAAAATTCCTGTATCAATTGATCATCAAATAGTCAGTCAGTCATTTTCTAACACACCTATTCCTGAACATGGTTGTGATGGGAGCTGGAGCCTATCACAGCCAGCATAGGGTGCAAGGCTGGAACAAGCCCAGGACATTGGGCTGGCCTATCACAGGGCGAACACACATACAGTATACACGCCCCAGCCACACACTAGGGCCAAACTAGTATTGTCAATCCACCTAACCTGCATGTCTTTGGACATCCACACATACAGAGGGAGAACAGGTAAACTTTATGCAGAAAGGACCCAGGATGTGAATTCTGGTCTTCTTACTGTAAGACAGCAACACTACCACTATGTCACTGTGCCGCCCCCATCATCAAACATGGGCCACAGCAGGCCAGAACCAAACACCAATGTCAACAGTAGATTATCCACACCTATTCATGTAGCTGCCAGTTATATATGGACTTAAAAATATTATATGTATTTTTCAATACAGAGTCTTTGAGATTATACACAATTTGAATCAAATATATGTATGGAGTTTTATTTGCAAATTATTATCCACAACAGTTTTCATGTTCTCAAGATCACAAGTGGGAAGTTAGAAAACACCAAAAAGTTCCTATTCTCACAGAACTGTGGGAATCTGGAACTCACTAGCAGTGAATGTACTTGAAGTAGGTACCCACCATCATCTGAAAGATACAGGGGCTTCAGAAATTATTCAGCCCCATTGACTTCTGTACACTTTATTGCGTTGTAGATTTAATTTTAAATTGAAACATTTGCCATTTTTACCTATCAATCTACACTCAATGTTCTATACTTTGAAACGTTTTCAGAAAGATATGTAACTTTATTAAAAATCAAAAACACATCATATTGGTATTCAGACCCTTAATTCAGTACTTTGTAGTAGACCCTTTGGTAGCAATTACAGCTATACACACCAGAATTTGGGGAGTTTATCTCATTGTTCTTGTCATATCCTCTCAATCTCTGTAGACTGGATGGAAAACATTTGTAAACTGCTATCCTCAGGTTATAAATCTGGGCTTTGGCTGGGCCATTCAAGGAGAGTGAAAGACTTGTCCTGAAGCCACTTCTGCATTGTCTTGGCTGCATGCTTCACATTGTTGTTTTACTGAAAGGTCATCCCAGCCTGAAGTTATGTGTACTCCAGAGCAGGTTTTCTTCAAGGACCTATCTGTATTTGACTGAATTCAGCCTTCCTTCAGTTCTGTCCAGTCTCCCTGACCCTGCTGCTGAAAAGCAGTCCATAACATGATGCTGCCACCACCATGCTTCCCCGTAGGGATAGTATTAGGCAGAATATGAGCAGTGCCTGTTCTAAATCAGATATGGTGCTTAGAGTTTTAGCCAAAGATGTCAATTTTTGCCTCATCAGACTAGAGTTCTTTAAATGTAGTTTGGCAAACTGGAAGAAGGCTGCTATAGAAGGCAAGATAGTAACAAATTTGTGCTAAATAAATGATAATTATGATGAAAAAAATAACAGTGATTCTTGAATTTATGAAAAAAGCCTAAATCATGACAGTTTTCAACAAAAGGTATAAAGATCTCTTCAGCATACTCAGTGCCTTACATACTTAACATGTGAACACATTTTACATCTTTATACATGCATATTGTTTAGGAAGACATGAAATTATTATCCTGTGACCAGATATATTTTCAGTATGCACCAAAAGAAAATTCCCCGCTGAATGTTATATGTAGGAATAAAAGGACTTAAGGCTTCAATAAAGTACAACATGAGTTTTATTAAACTTACCTTGACAATCTAAGGAAAGGAGAAATGAATGCTAACACAATGTATTCAATTACATCCGAAAATAAATCATATAGGCCAAACTAGCTTTACAATAAGTCAGTAGTTAACCATGTGATTTTTCTCCTGACCACTCACAAAGTAAAACCAACCAGCAGACATGCTCTCCTCCTGCTGTCTCTTCTCAAAACTCTGGACACAATTCATTCCTTCTTGTGAGCCTGCACCTAGATCACCTTAAAACTGAAGACTCTCTGAATCCTGCCACACAGTAGCCATTTAAACTCACACTTGATGCAGTATTTCTTCTTGAGGAGTACTCAAAGCAAGGTTAGGAGAGCATGTAAAAGAACTCTTTTTATTTAAGAGGTGTCATGCATGGGCTTAGGGGACATTTTCAAGGTTCCTTCAAGGTAAGCATTTACACCCCTGGATGAGAGTGGGCATTGTTGCTAACTACCTCTTCTTTTCCATTCTCAGCTCCAAAGGGTAGACCACTGAGGAAGTCTGACCTTGCCTCCCTTAAATCCCTTCCAGGTGGACAACTATATATATGGCCTGCTCAAGCTACTATTCATTAAAGTAGTGAGGAAGGCCAAAGTGGAGGTGAATAGAAAAAGCAAAAGAAGATCTGAAGAAAAAGGCATGACGAGAGAGGAGGTGCATGACCAAGCTGTTTGGATAAGGCTGATCGAATACATCAAACCCACATTGAAGTGGGAAAAGATGAAGAAAAAGGATGAAAGTAACAGTTATTTAAGGATCTGCTTGCTAGAGAGACAGAGCTCTTGTGCTCCAGCACATCTGCCTTTTTGTAAATGCAACTGTAGGTGTTATTTTACTGAGTTTCTTTTTTTTTGAATGTAATCAAACTGGGTTTACCTGAGTGGAGCCCTAACCTTTAATTTGTTGTCCATACAGTTTAATGGCACAGGGCATCTGCAATTAAGAGTCTGTGGCTTGTCTAGCCATTATTATAGATAGCAAGACATCCCCATCATCAATGTAGGTCTCTTTCTTGTATGGCACCTGTGAGGGCTCTTTCCTTTACCATCATTGCGCCTAAAGTGCTGTTTAGAATCTCATTAAAGTGTAGACTTGTGATGGTGGGTATTTAGAAGAAAAAGTTCAAAAATGTCTTCCAATCCAAATAATAATGGAGAAAACTAAATAAATATTAGGTTTATATTTTTGCCAATGCATGTACTGAGACTTGCAGCCATTATATGCAACCCTACATTGGGGGAAAAACAGGTTTACATAAAGCAGTTCTCAGGTTTTAAGTGAAAGTACAATGATATACTGTAACTGATACTCCTGGTTACTTTCTCAGACCTTGTCCTTGTATTTTTCTTATTTGCATTTTTAACAACAAAGAATAATACAACACGTACTTCTTTCCTCTAAGATTACTTTGCATTTTTCTTTGTTGTTTTATTTCTTTGAATTGTATTCTTGCGCATTTTTGTAAATCACAAAGTATTGTTGGAATAGGCTGTTAATGGCTTTTTATATATAACATTAGTTAATAGACTGAATAATGCTTCATGAACACATGTTGTCCAACGTAATACAAAAGCAGTCAAATCAAATATAAGTGAAAAAGGTACCATATACATTTAATAGTATGCTAGACATTTTTATCTCAAGATTTCAAACTGCATTTGACACATAGCACTTGCTCTAGGGATAACCAACAAGTAACCCCTAACCTTTAACATGCCTTGCAAAACAAGTCAGTTTATGCTTTAAAAAATTGTTGGAAAGCAAAGTATAAATGTGAATATATCTGTAGGTGCAGTAGGTCACTCAGTTTTGTGACCTACCAATGATTCCACACTGAATGGCAAGTGTCTCAATCACAGTATGATTATTATGCATTATTATGCGATGTAGAAATTATAAGTATATCTTTTATGGACATTTCTTTGTGATATTTTATTTTGCAAAATAAATGAAATGGAATAGTACAATATGATTCTGCAAATAAATATCTGTTTGTTCTCTGATTCAAAACTGACTATCTTGCTTTTATAGTTTGGTTTTTAGTATGTTAGACATTGTAAACTGCTCCACTGAAGTATGTTCTTTTATACAAGACACTAAACTTGGATTAAGCAGGTTTACGAAATGGATGGATGGACTTCTATTTACTTTTGAAAAGTGCACTTTTCCTATTCATAAATTATGAAAGTTATAGATACAATAAAACACAAAATCCCATTCAATAAAAAGAAAATAACACTGAATAAACAATAATATTCCCTGAAATATGCCAGTATATTCCCTGTATTACATATAGTATACCATAAACAGTAACATGTCAAACTGAATGCAATGTTCATGTAAAGAAAATAGAAAATACTAAAAAAATGAAGATGGTAACAGAATGAGGAAAACAAGAGAGCTTTTCAAGTAGTTCACATATATGAAAGGAACATGTTATGCAAAAATGAATATAGTAAAAGACAAAGATGGAAAGGTCCTTACAGAAGCAGAAGAAAAAAAGATGAGATGGCAGATATATACAAAATGATTGTACATACAACCAGACTTATCTAGAGCCTCACATTCTGGAAAATAATTTAAATGGGCTTTAGAAAACATTACTAATAATAAGGATGTAGGATGTGAAATATTCCCAGGCAAACTGTATACAAATCTGCACCATGATACTGTAAAAGCTTTGCTTGCAATCTGCCAGCAGATTTGGAGAATTTAACAATGGCGATCAGATTGGAAAACATCAGTGTACATCAAAAAAAGGCAGAAACACCAGAGATCAAATTGTTAACATCTCTCTATTATAAAAAAAAATCCTGCAGAGAAACAGTAGGAAGTTGAGACGTGATCTTCACGTTAAGATCACGGAAGACACTTAAAAGACCTTAAACATGAGACTTTGTGCCAAGAGACTGGCCCAGGACCGTCTTGCGATGATGTAGAACATAAGATTCTTGCAAGACACGGCCTACTTACAACCAAATAAGAGCACGGGCAGCAATACACTCAGTCATGTTTTGGCTTTGAGCACACACAGATCCAGAGCTCTTAGCGCATATAAAGCGTACAAGGACAATACATTATAGATGAAATGTAGACGACTAAGCGAAGAAGAAAGCAGCGTGGAGAAAAGAGACTCAAAAGTGTTGGGGAGACAAAAAAGAAAAAGAATAAACTAGGTGAAAATTCAGAAAATAAGGCAAGTAATTATCAGCCTGGAACAAGTGGAATTGAAAAAAAAGCACGTCCAATCTGGATGTTGCCGCTATATACATGCAGAGCAGGTTAGAGATTATGAAGCAATGGAATTCGAAAGGCTAAAAAAAAAAACGTTGGCGTGATACACATGTGGAGAAAGTTAAAGAATATTAAAGTAGGAAAATTAGAAATTATAAAAAAAAGAAAGTACAAGATCGCAGTAGCGCAAACAAACAGAAATTATTACTCGAAAAAGGGAAAATAATCACCACGGATCAGGTGTCATTGAAACAAAACTAGGATAAAGCGAGGTCATAAATAAAAGACAGAGTAGAAAACAAAGTAAAACGTCATAAAGAGGTTAAAAAACAATGGGGCCAAACATATGCAGAGCAGGTTAGAGATAATGAAAACTGGAATTCAAAAGCCTCAAAAAAACATAGGCGCGAAACACATACAGGGCAAAATACAGAATATGAAAGCAGAAAAAAATGACAGTGTCAAAACAAAGAAAGTAAATATCGCATTAGCGCAAAGAAAGAGAATATTACTTGGAGAAATAATGAAAAGGCAAATAGAGATTGAATATATGGACATAGATGATATGTCAGAAGTACTGTATAAAAATATTGTAAGGCTTTGAAGTTTAAGTCAAGAGAATTTCAAAAATGGAGTTTACCTCATATGCATTTATTGGTTACTTTGCAAAAAAAATTATTAACTGCTGATGATGTAGATCATTTTGTCTGTGCTGAAATTCCAAACAGAGAAATCTATCCTGAATTATGGTCCAAAGTCATTAAACACATGTCCACTGACCTCATTAAAAAGATTCAGCACATTGGGACTCGAAAGATTCCTAATATTGTTTTACAGAAGTTTGGAAATAAAAGTGAAACTAATGAAATAGCAACAATTCAAAGAAAACAAAAATCTTTAAAGTTTGTATCTGGGAAAAACAAAAACGGGGGTTGGCGAGCGAAGCCCCCTAGTACACTAAATACTGGAGAAACCAAGGAAGTTCTGAAAAAAACATCTATTTCTGTTTCATTGACTACTTTAAAGCATATGACTCTGTGAACCACTACAAACTATGGCACATTCTTAAAGAAATGGGGACACCAGGGGTCTCATTTATAAAACTTTGCATGGATTTTGTTGTGAAAATATGTGCATAACAAAAAACAGGAAAATACATACACTAAAACAGAATAAAATTGATAAGACCGGGTGTACACACATTCCTATGGTATTTACCTTTATAAATCTCAGTCATCTTCTAAACATGCATTCATAAATGAGCATCAATGCTAATCAACCTCATACTTATGCAGTCACAATGCTGCAGACATTCTTTGGCTAATACAGCATCCTCATTCCTGACACGTTGAAACCCCACCACCTTTATTGAAGACATCTGACTGCGTTCTGCAACTGAACACACAAGATAATGTGTGGCATTATAGCATCTCTTCTTTGTGTATTGGAGTCCTGGAAAGGCACAAGGTTCCAAAATTTGAGTGGGTAGTCACTATCACCTGGTACATTTAATGACATGATTTCTCAAACAATGAATAATATAGAACAAGTGAATAACTTATGGTTCAGCCAGTCACCTTACCAACAAGTTGGCCAGCACATAGAGCACTGTCACGTCTGCCAAAGCTTGTTTGCCTCAAAGTAAATGAAGTGTCGATTGACCAGACCAAGTAGACATTAGGTTTGTCAGTCTCATCTTGGCATCACATATGACTTACAAATTAATGAAATGTAACGGCTTGTGGTTAACAAAAGCAGTTTTGTTCTGGTTTGATGTCCTTATTGCAATATGAGTGCAGTAAAGTGATCTAATTACATTAGGAGAACTGCTGCATATTACCTTTTCATGTTGGCAAAAATATTGTTGTTTTATGTATGTAAACCCACACCATATACGAAAAGGACAGCTGCTGTACAGGCTTTTAAATGATCAACGTGTAGTGCAACAAACAGAACATGCAGCTCGCCAGCAGCAGCAGCAGAAAGACAGCAGCTGGTCCGATGGCATCTCCTTACCATGAGTTCAACCTCCCACCCTTCACAACGCGAGCAGCATTATATGTTCTGCGAGAAAGAGATTTAACCACGCCTGGGGCCGGAAGTAAAGGACAAGTATTGTTTTTACAAAAGTTTTAAAGTAAAAATAAAAATAATGCATATGTAACAATTCCCATGAAAATAACAATCTCTTTAAATTGTATATCCGGTAAACCAAACCTGGGGGTGGGCGAGTGAAGCAATATATTTATATACACATATATTTATATATTGTCATGCTTGGGTCACAAAGTTGCACAGGAGCATACAAGGTTTTCCAAGAGACAGAAACTTTATTCCAGTACAGGCAGAACAAACACAAGTCTCTTTCAGAAGCGATCTGGCTGCACAAAGGACAACTGTCAAACCGGTTGCCTCGGCTCCGCCTCTTGGTCAAAAGAACACAAAATCTTCCTCCTCAAAGGGGCGCGGTAGCTCAGGAGCCCCGACTGGAGCAGAGGGTTTTTGGGGGAAAAGAGACAAGGCAGTGAGACACTAGGACAGTGCAGTCTTTTAAATACTCAAAGCCCCGCGCAAGATGCATATCGCATGGCATGGCAGCAAGTAGCAGGCTAGCAGCTGATCCCACAAAGAGGAGATGAAAAGCTGTGTTTGTTTCCCATTGAATCACTGTTTAAGATGGGGTTTCATAGGAGCTACCGTGTCCCCTTTGGGCCACGTTCACTGCGTTCACACCCCTTCCCTCAGCTTTGTTCAAATGTTTGTGAATTAAGCAACCCTCAAAACCAGGCTCAGATAGGTGCGAAAGGACATCTGAATTGATGTGTGCAGAACCTGGATGATGTTGAACAATAATGGTTGCATGCTCAAAAACCATCTTGTGAAACAGGAGTTTGTATCTTTCTGCCGATATAGCCACAGAAGGGGAGCATGATTGGTCACCAAGGTAAACTTATGACCCCATAAATAATAACGGGGAGCTTCCACTGCCCACTTAATCGCCAAACATTCCTTTTCAATTGTTAAGTAGTTACGCTCCCGTGGTGCTCCACACCATCAAAAACCTAAGACAGGACAGCCTCTAAACCGAACGCACTAGCGTCTGTTTGTTAGATGAAAACTTTAGAGAAGTCAGGATTATGTAAAACCAGGTATGAAGGTAAAGCAGTTTTCAAATCAAAGAAGGAATGCTCACAATCATCTGACCAGGCAACACTTCAGTTCTTCCTGCCTCTCATAAGTAGGGAGTTACAATAATTAATGCAGGATGTGATAAAAGCATGGGCAAGTTTCTAAGCATTAGAAAAGGAGAGAAATGGGCAAAACGGGATATGTTAAAGAGGTGAAAGTAAGAAAGATTCTTTATGTGGTTTATGTGGGCAGAATAAAAAGGGAGGAATCAAAAATAACACCAAAAGTCTTTACATCAGAAGAATGTCTGATGAGATCACTGTCAAGAGTGACTGTGGAGGACCTTATGTTCTTATGTTACTTTTTAGTGACAGTTTGCAGGAGTTCAGTTATATTGCACTTTAATTTTAAAGAGTTCTGCACCATCCAGGTTTAAATTTCACTTAGGTAAGTTGTGAGCTGAGAAAACTCTGATGAAGTTTCACTTTTAACATTGAAATAGAGTTGAGTATCATCTGCATAAAAATGATAACCCAGTCCATATGGCCAAGGTGAAGCATATAGATATAGAAAAGCAGAGGGGAGGACAGAGCCCTGAGGCCTAGTGTGACTGGCACTGAGCTGGATCTGCTGTTGCCAAAACTAACAAACTCTTGCCTGTCAGTCAAATAGGACTTAAATCATTGGAGGGCATTTCCAGAGATACCCAGCATGTTCTTCATTCTGGACAGTAGAATGTCATGTCTGACAGTGTCAATTGCTGCACTAAGATCTAACAGAATTAATATGCTGGTTTGTCTAGAGTCTGCTCCCATAAACAAATCATTGGTTACCCAAGTAGAGCAGTTTCACAGCTGTGCTGTGCTCTAAAAGTAGTCTTACAGGGTTCCATCAAATTATTAGAAGTAATTGGTGAGTTGGGAGGTTACCACATGTTCAAGACCTTTTGACAGAAAAGTTAAGTGAGAAATAGGCTGAAAATTGTTAAGATTGTCAAAATCAAGACCAGACTTTTTTAAAATTGAAGTTACAGAAGCGATTTTAAGAGTGGCTGTCTCAAAGCCAGTGTCAAGAGGTGTATTTATTATTGTCATAACAATCGGGATTATTGCATGAAGGCAGAATTTAAGAAATGTGGTGAGGATGATGTCCAGTAGTCGGTCTCATCTTACAAAGACAGGGAAAGCTATAAAAGGATGATGAATTTATGTTAGTTGAATTATTTAGAATTTTTATTTTATTGTGGAAAAAGTGGAGGAATTTTTCACAGGCTTCAGTAGAGGAGGTAACTGGGCCAGATGCAGGTTGAAGTAGTTTATTAACTACAGAGAACAAAACCCTCCGGTTATCATGGCAACTTATTTGGCCATAATGTGTGTTGTTGGCTACAGTTAGTGCATCCCTGTAAGCCCTTTGATAGTCAGGGAAAGCCTGGATATCACAGTGAGGCCAGTCTTGTGTAACATTCTCTCAAGGAAGGCGTCGGCCCGTTGCTTTCGTAGACAGTAACTCTGAATTATACCATGGAGCTGATAGCTTAAAGAAACCCTCCTTATGCTTTAAAGAAGCTGTTTTATCTAGTGCCAAAAGAAAGGCTGAGTTAAGGTGATCAACAAGAGTATCTATTGTTGACGGAATAGGCGAAGACAGGAAAAGATCAGAAATGAAACTAGAAATGACAGAGGGACAGATATTTTTAAGGCTTCTGAAAGAAATTTGACATTTACACATAAGTGGAGGGAGATGTAATAAAACAGTAAAAAGTATTATGATCAGAGAATTCCAAAACACTATAAGTGTTGCTGACAGATAAGCCAGATGTACAGGTCAGGTGCAATATATGACCACCAGAATCAGTAGGAAAATCAACATGTTGCACCAAGTTAAAACAGTCCAGTAAAGACAGGAATTCATTTCTCATCTTATATGTAGTAATGTCAATATCAATGTTGAAATCACCAAGAAGAATGGCTCTCTATGAAAGAGAACATATGTGGGTTAAAATTCAGTCAGATTAGATAAAAAAACTGCCACTCATTCCTTATTTTTTCTCATTATGTTCTTTAATTGAAAGACATATTCAGCAGTCACAACAATTTTCAGTCTATGTTTCTAAAGCAAAATTGCAAGATTAATAAACAAACAACTGATTTCTTAAATGAAAATTGTATTTTCATCCAATTCTTTCCTGTGATCAGAGCTAAATTTTACAATGAGCATGGCAAAACTTGTAAACAACCTCAGAGTGAATAGCACACTCTGGTAATGCCTCACTCACTATTCATTTGGCTATTAGTAGAGTGTTCAGTCTTAACACATTTAAAATTTTGGATGGCCTCCTAGGCAGTTCCTTTAGCTGTTTTTCACTTTTGCATTACTCAGGAAAAATCTTTTATCTTCTTAGTAAGTGTGTTTCTAAAAACATTACTGTATATTGCTCATGGCATTCTTCAAGTATCTAGTCTTGGTCAATTGCTCTTCTATTTATGTTCTTCTACTGGGAATTGGGCGAGGTATAAATGAGCAGTTTTATCCGTTTTACATTTTGTATTTTTATTGCTATCTTATCCTTTTTATATGTAAACTGCAGCAGATGCCAGTTTCAAAGAATTTTATTTTTTAATTGTTTGAACAGATGCTAATGTTTTGCAGGGATTATTTGATAGACCTACTCTTGAAAAGTTATGTGAAATTAGAGCCTGCGTTAGTGCAGTTTATATTTGGTATTATACCAATATCAATTAATTCGTGACTTGCTAGGTGATAGAAAGTTGTAGTACAGAAAACGTTTAATTAAAGGCCAGGTTTAATTCATGAATAGCATCAAAAATGCATTTATTTGCAAACACACAAAAAAAGTTAGGAAAAATAAACAACTCTTAAATTGCTTTATTAATTTGCACTTCTTGGTGAGTGTGAGCCACAGTAGTACATTTTCACTGGTGTCACTTAGGAGGCAGGCTAAGGACTTAACCGAGGGCAAAACACGAAGGCAGGGATTAACGAAGTGTGCTAACCTCCCTTCTCCCTCTTCTACAGATCACCTGAACAGAAGCCCACTTAATCTTTGATCACTTCCTGCATTCACTTACTAATCATGTCCTCCTTCTGACCTCATTTCTGACTTGAACCTTCACAGACCTGCCTCTTCATCCCCTACAACTATAAAAGCCAAGCACCTTCCCTTACCACCCTGTTTTGGACATTGACCAGCCACTACTCTGGAGCTTGTGCAGTTGTACACAATATACGGGGTAGATCGCCAACTCTTTCTCTTCTTTTTGTCTCTTGTTTTACACTGGTATTTGCTGTACAGTCATTTGGTAAATGAAACATTACTTTGGATAGATCAAGATTCATTGTGATTATTTAACAAGCAGAAAAAGTCAAAGAGGAGGTTCTCCCTTTTTGATACAGAAGCTCAATTAAAAGCCTATCAGAGTGTGTGTTTATAACTTCAAAACATTTTTGTATCAACTACTTGTACAAAACAATACACCTTGTTATAGATGTAGTCTATTTTAGACATCCATGCTGGATTTATTTATATTCCATATAATCACAACCATGTGCCTTTCAATGGCTGCAGTAGCACTTGTGAGACAAATATTGGCAGCCGCTATCTCAATAATAATTTCTGTAGTTCAAAGTTTACCAGCATTTTATGTGCTTTCATTTTTAAATAGAGTATATAACAAAATATCAATGCATAATTTACGATGATGGTGGGTTTTGGAGAAAAATTGACATGTTGGGTGTCACACTAAAGAAATGCTCCTCATTTCTTATCTTGAAGATCAACAGGCCACTTCTTGTGATTTTGAAAGAGAACCACTGAAAAATATATTAGTGATTTGCCTTGGCAAAAAAAATCTTTGCTTCTTTTTAAAAATTCTAGTTAATTGATAACTATTAATAAATAGATTTTTATAATAGTTTAGATAATTTAGAAAATTATCAACACAATATAAAACTAGAGACTAGTATACTGTACATTAAAATTGGTCAAAAATGGATTAAAATCCTTTTTAATACTGCAATATAGCTATGCTGAGTTATTATTAACTTGCTATTACTAAAAAGGAGGAAAAAGTTTAAAGCATATGTGATATGTAGGGTAAGTGTAAGTATGTAAGTATGAGAAAAACAGTCTTAGCAGACAGAAGTTACAGTTTACAATAATAAATATAAGCTACAAAGATAGATAGATAGATAGATAGATAGATAGATAGATAGATAGATAGATAGATAGATAGATAGATAGATAGATAGATAGATAGATAGATAGATAGATAGATAGATAGATAGATAGATAGATATTGTAGGGAGGCACTGGGAACCCAAAAACATGATCCTGACCATACTGCCAGCTTTGTCTAGGTGGTTGTAGACTTTGTGGAGTATAAAGATCAGAATGTCATGTATTCCTGTAGGTGTTCTGGGTTGTCTTTATAGATAGTAGCTGTTCCAGAACCAACCTCTTATAGGGCTTCACAATGTGTGATGTGAGTCCTACTAGTCAGTAATGCTTAACAGACCTAGGGTTAATTTTAAGAAACTATGATGATCTGGGATGTCTTCCACAGGGGTTCAATGAAAGGTATACAGGTGCCAAAGGATCCCACAGTGTCGTCTAGTACATGGCTTGTAAAACCTTAGACTGATGCTATCAGGCTGAACTGACATGCATGTGCAGCATTTCTGCAGTTCTATTTTAATGTCAGCAGCTGAGATAGACAGTGTGTTAAGGGGAATTAGAGTGTGGCTTTTAGAGCTAGTTTCAGAACAGGAAACATAAGCATAAAACATGGAACATAAAACTAGAAGTGTTAGAGGACGGCCTCCCTGGCTCACTGGCCTCTTTGCTTTTTGTTTACCAATCTGATTTAAGCCAATAATGTTATTTATCCCACTCTGTAACTGCTTTACAATGCTCTGCTGCATTACCTTTCCTCATGTTGCATTGCTTTTTCAGTTCTGCTTGTACTTGCTTAATTTCAACTTTATCTTTTGGCTTGATCTTCTCTTCTTTTTGTTCTGTAGGTCCTTCAGGTCCTTAGTAGTTCATGATTGGCTACAGGGGAAACCATCAACTCTCTTTGTGACAATAGTATTATCCAAACCAAAGTTATTGTAGTCAGAGGTGTAGTAACAATGTCCATTAATGTTCTCATTGCATGCTTCAAACATCATATCTAAATGAATCTCCTCCAAGTTATCCTGCAGAGTCTGTTTAGTTATTTTGAAGGAAATGAATAGAATTGGCAAGCTTGTTGGGTTAAATGACCTGTTCTTTTGTTCACTTCATCACTGTCTTTGTAACAACTAGCAGGTGTTAAGTAATATGTTTATATTGTATTTGGAGATCAGAACAAGTTCTTGTTACATTTATCTAAGTATGTTGTAATCCTCCTTTACATTAAAATAAGTCAAGAATCTTATTTTATATTTTTTGCACTGAACACAATGAGAAGAAATATGGTCTAGAAATAAACACTCATTTCTGTTTATCTCTTGTAATGCTGTAGAACAACGTGATAACCATCAGTGAACACACAGGTACAGCTCTAAGTTTTTGAAAAGTATCAACAGAACAAGTCAAATTCACAGTAATGTTGCAGAGAAATTAGATTATAACAATACTTTTAGTAACAACATTAAATAATCATATAGAGTATATCGATGTTTACAGATATTAATTTCTTTAGATTAGCAATTTAATTTTATATTTGCTATTAAAAGGTTATTAAAGTGTAAGTGTTTTTCCATTGTGATAACAAACGTAAGTGCTCAGAGAAAGTGCAAAATATTAGGACTTTCTAACAAAGTTCCTAACCTCAATATATTCAGAACATACAGTTGAAGTCATTTTCAAAAATAACCATAGCAAGTGATCTAGTAGCTGCAAAATTTCATAATATATGCATTTAAGCATGTATAGTGCAAGATGAAAAGAAGCAATCATATTACTAACAAATGATGCATCAAAAGCGTCACCTTTTCAACATTTTTACTAGCCAAGCACATAACGCAGTAACTCACCTGTGAAATACTCTGAGCAGAGGTTATACCATTCTGTTAAAGCATTGTAAAATTTTACTATCACACATACTCTACAATTTTCAAGACACTATAGAGTTTATTGAAACTGACACTGGTAAAGCTGGCATCACAAAACACCCAGAATAAAATAAATCAGATTAAAAAAAATAATAATATGAATGGTATTCATTCAGTTCAAAATCCACATGCAACTGTACTGGCCTTACACAAGAATACACATCCATAAAAAAACAAAAAAAAAACAATATTATTGTCCTCATCATTCTATAATTAACTTTTTCTGTTGTATCTCAAGTAGCCTTGCATAAATGCGTCAGCCAAGTAATACCAGTATCTATCATACAGCAATAAAGTGATAGTGTTTTTATAGTAAAACTGACGAAATGACACACATGCACACGTACACACGCACGCACATACACACACACTAACAAACTCACAAATCGTGGGTCGCACACACTACTGATTAAGTGTATGTGTCAGGGGCAATCAACAAGAGACGCTGGTTTATCATTGACCGAAAAACGCCCTGTGATTTCTGTTATTCCGTATTGGCAGCATTTCATTAAAGGGTGATCTGTTTCATCAAGGACATTAGTCCTGTTTGCTGAAAGGATGTTATGGAGGAAAACACTGGAATAGCACTGTGATCCCTGATCACAGATAAACATTCAGAAGAAACAGCATTATTTATATACAGTGTGCAAAAAAGTATTTAGTCAGCCACCAATTGTGCAAGTTCTCCCACTTAAAAAGATGAGAGAGGCCTATAATTTTCATCATAGGTATACCTCAACTATGAGAGACAAAATGAGAAAAAAAAGTCCAGAAAATCGCATTATTTGCAAATTATGTCAATAACAAAAGTTCATCTCAATACTTTGTTATATACCCTTTGTTGGCAATGACAGAGGTCAAACGTTTTCTGTAAATACTTTTTTGCCACGCTGTATATATATATATATATGAAGGCCGCTGGTAGGGTCTGAAAGCTCAGGAGTAAAAACTACTTTATGACACGTGATTCATTTTCTCCCTTTGTGGATCTCCAGCTGCAAATATGCAAACCGTATCACAGACCTTCTCTTCCATATATATATATATATATATATATATATATATATATATATATATATATATATATATATATATATATATATATAATATACTGTATATATATATATATGTATGTATATATATATTATATTGTGGAAGCCGGCCCTGACACAAATAGGTGGACACGTTGACGTTGCCAAACACACGTTTATTGTTCATATTTACAGTGCACCACAAACCCCCAAACCCCAAAAGTCCAGGCCAACCTTGAATGCCTTTCTTCTTCAGGCCGCCTCTTCTCCTCTCTACCCGAGCTCTGTCCTTCTCCAGCTATTGAATGGAGGGAGGCGGCCCCTTTTATAATCACCTGGATGTGCTCCAGGTGCTTCCCAGCAATCTTCCACTGGCACCCGGAAGCACTCCGGGTGTCCCCGCTTCTCTCCCCGCTTCTGGATGTGGCGGTAGTGCTGAGGTCCAGGGCTCCAAAGGCAGTGGGGCGCCCCCTGGCGGTTACCACGGGCCCCTACAGGGTTGAGCTTCAAAGCTCTGTACCCGTGGTCCCCATAGGTACCAGGGCGGTCACCCCCACGTGGTCTGGGGAAGGCGTAAGCCCTCTTCCGGTCCTCTGGGGTGTCATGGCTGGGTCTCCCCCCAAGCCACCTGCGACTATATATATATATTATATATATATATATATATATATATATATATATATATATATATATATATATATATATATATTTATATATACTGTATATAATATATTGTCATATATGTGTGCATGGGAGGCAGCTAAAGGGCTTCAGTAAGGGCAATTCCGAATCAGACCTGGATGTGGAAGAGTGCACTGACTGTTTTTCTCCCTTTCTGCAGACCATTCATGGGAGATTCCACCTGGCCCTCTTGACGTTACTTCCGGGTCCGAGCCTAAGAATACCTTGCCGGCTCCGGCCAATGTGATGTCACATCCGGGTTCGAGCTTATGGCTGAAGACCCCTATGAGCCCAACCCCTTTGATCTCACTTCCTGTCTTCCCCTTTAAAAGCCTCCACCTTTTCCCTATTCCCTCAGTTCTGTTTTGGACTCAGTTTTGTGCACATCAGTGCTGTTATGCATTTTGCAACTTTGCAGCCAGGATACCAATTACACGGGTGGCTGCCTCAAACCTTTTTATGACTCTTATGTCTGTTTTTTTCCGACTATATATATATATATATATATATATATATATATATTGTCACACACATGTGTTTAGGAGACAGCTAAAGGGCTTAAATACATGTAATTCCATGCCAGACCAGGGGGTGGTGAAGTGCACTAATTTTCCCTCTCGATCTTTTGCAGACCATTCTAGGGAAATCCCACCCGGCTCTGGGGTAGCCAATGACATCACTTCCGGTTCTGGTATTGATGACATCACTTCCGCTACTGGCCTTTAAAGCTGCCATCTTGTCTCCTAAGAGTCAGTTCTGTTTTGGACTCAGTTGAATGAACATGTCTTTGATATTTAATCAGTTTTGCAGCCGGGAACAATTATACGGGTGGCTGCCCCAAACCTTCTCGATGTCTTATGGTCGTTTTTCTGACAGTGGCGTAGTCGACAGGATGGAGAAAACCCTGAAGAGAATGGGACCGGACCTGAATCATGTCCAGGTGGGAGAGTACCTGGGCCGAGCTTTTGGGTGGGGATTGCTTCTCGGATTTCGGAAAGAACCGGTGCAGACTCCTCTCCCTTTGTCTATCTCAGGGTCACCTAAATTAAATAGGGAGAGTGTCAATGGGGCACACAGACGTGGGCTGGTCTCTATGTGGGACACGATGGGAACTTATTATGCTCTCTCAGAGGAGAGAGCTGTCCTTCCCACTGGGGCTAAGGTCCCAGAGGAAAGTGGACATTCCCCAGACCAGCAGGTGAGGAAAGTGCAAACATGGAGGTTTGACCCTGAGCGGTCTACAAGAGAACAGCTTGACGTTCTCTGGGAAGAGGTGGCAGGTTGGTTAAGGCCCGCTGAATGCACCACCTTCCAATTAGTGAAGAAAGTGGCCTTTTCTTATTCATAAATAGCCTGCCAGAGCATTTCATGAAGCCGGTCTGGGGAGATTTTTCGAATGTAAACGAGCTCATTGAAACATCTAGGGCAGCCTCGTAATTTGGGATAGTGGAACGGTCCTTAAGCAGACGCCGTAGAGATTACGTCCCTCTTAAGCTGCCCTCTCGGCATAAACTGAAGTTTGCACCGGAGTCCCCGATTCCGCGGGCACGGCCCTCGGTCTGAGGTGAGGCGGAATGTAAATGGAGAGAGAGGGATGGATTGTGTGCGCTTTCAAACCCCTTGTTAATGGCTCATAAGGGAGAGGTAAATGGTTACAGGGTGGAAGCTCTATTGGATTCCGGCAGCAACATTTCTATTGTTGACCGCCGATATGTACTACCGCAACAATTGTTAAAAACAAAGACCAGACTTACCTGTGTACACGGAGATGTCCGCTCATATAACTCCGCCCGATGTTTCATCTGCCACGGAGGATCACTCAAAAGAATCACTGTAGCAGTCCTTCCAAATCCACCGTGCGCTGTGATTCTCGGGCGGGACTGGTCTGACATTAAAAGCGTTGAAGTACTGATCTCTCCTTATTCGAAATTGGGCCTAGTAACAGACGGGAATCCACCATCTCAGGTTGTCTCCACACCGTGTACACAGCCGGTGGAGAGAGGTATGGGAAACCACGAGGAGGATGGGGAACTTCCTGGACCGTCGCGGACTAATACGTCATCTGTCTGTGTCTCGCCAGAGCGGGAGGACTCTCCGCCCCTTGAGGTCAGACCAGACCCTCTCTCAGATCTAAGCTTTCAATTTAGACAAACACCGGCATCATTTAAAAGGGAACAATGGAATGACGATTCCCTTAAGTTTGCTAAGAATGTAGTAGTCCTAGTAAAGGCCAACGCACCATTCAGCCCATGTCACAAGGACCCCACTTTGTGATAGAAAACGATTTATTATATCTGGTCAGTGCGCACGAGGGGGGGGGTGCGGATGCTGTTGTTAATTCCACGAACTTTCCGGCGGCAAGTTTGTGAGTTAGCACATGCCCATTTCCTAGGAGGCCACTTGGGCACCAAAAAAACATTAAAGCTTATTAAGCTCTGTTTCTATTGGCTGGGAATTAGTGAGGAGGTTCGCCGCTTCTGTATTTCATGCCCGGAATGTCAGCTGTGACAAATTCCTAGGAGGGACCGTGCTCCTCTCGTTCCCCTTCCCTTAATTGATGTCCCATATAGGGGTCGACATAGTAGGACCCCTGGAACCCTCGGCCCAAGGACACAAATACATATATATTAGTCCTCGTAGATTATGCGACCCGATATCCAGAAGCTGTTCCCTTGCGCTCAGCTAATTCTAAAGCTAATGGGAGTCTTTGTGCGAGTTGGGGTCCCTAAAGAAGTCCTTATGGACCAAGGGACGCCGTTTACCTCAGAAACGTTCAGGGAAACGGCCAAGTTACTTAAAATAAAGCACTTGAAAACCACGGTGTATCATCCTCAAACCGATGGTTTAGTAGAGAGATTTAATCAGACTCTCAAACAGATGCTTAGCAAGGTGGTCAGCAGGGATGGGAGGAATTGGGATCAACTCCTCCCCCTCGTACTCTTTGCCTACAGGGAAGTCCCTCAAGCCTCAACGGGGTTCTCACCCTTTGAATTATTATATGGACAACAACCCCAGGCATATTGGACATTTTAAAAGAAGGCTGGGAAGGAGAGGCTCTTCCCTCGACTAATACTTTGGAATATATCGCGCAATTACGCGACAGATTTGAGAAAATTCAGCCCATATTAAAAAGTCACATGAAAGAGGCGCAAGCAGCACAGGCCCACTATTATGACCGTGGCACGACACTTTGGGAGTTCCAACCGGGGGATCGAGTCATGGTATTGGTTCCCACCTCCTACTCTAAACTACTTGCCCACTGGCAAGGGCCATACAAAGTTAAAGAGAGAAAGGGATTTGTCGACTATTTAGTGAAACAACCCAATCGTCGACCGAGTGAGCGGATATATCACGTGAATCTGCTGAAACCGTGGAAGGTAAGGGACCCTGATCCCACCTCCGGCCAGCCCCGCTCCTTCTTTGCTCAGAGTAACACACTTAACTTCAGGTCTAATTTGAATAACCGACAGAGGCGAGAGCTAGAAGCAGTTATCTCGTCCGTCCCGGAGGTGGTGGATGAAAATTCCGGAAGGACCTCTCTGGTTGCCCATGATATTGTGACAGAGCCTGGGGTCATAGTCCGAGAACGGCCCTATCGACTTCCCAAGGCAAAGAAGGCTGAAGTGGAACTGGAAATCAAGCGCATGCTGGACCTAGGAGTCATAGAGGAGAGTCATAGTCCCTGGTCCAGCCCAATTGTCTTGGTTCCTAAGCCCGACGGGAGTTGGAGATTTTGCAATGACTTCCGTCGGCTTAATCAGGTCTCACAATTTGATGCTTATCCAATGCCTCGAGTGGACGACTTCCTTGAAAGGCTTGGAAAGGCAGAATATCTGACCACACTTGACATGACCAAAGGGTACTGGCAGGTTCCTTTAACGGACTCCGCAAAGGGTAAAACCGCGTTTAGCACCCCTAGTGGGCACTGGCAGTATCTTGTCCTTCCATTCGGGTTACATGGGGCTCCTGCAACTTTCCAGCGTCTGGTGGACAAAGTGCTCCGCCCCCATAACACATATAGTGCTGCCTACCTGGATGACGTCGTCATCTATTCCAACACCTACAGCACGTCAGAGCGGTATTACGGACACTGGGTGAAGCCGGTCTTTGAATCAATCCAAAGAAATGTTTCTTTGGATTGGAAGAAGCCAAATAATTGGGCTACCTGGTGGGTCATGGTACGGTGAAGCCGCAGTGCTCTAAAATAGAAGCCATTTTGACATGGCCCCGTCCGCGAACCAAGCGGCAGGTCCAGGCATTTCTCGGATTGGCAGGGTACTACCGCCGGTTTGTACCATGCTTTTCGGATAGAGCGTGACCTTGACTAATTTAACAAAGAAGAGGGCTCCTAACACTGTGGTATGGACTGATATGACTGAGGCAGCCTTCGGTGACTTAAAAAGGGCCCTGACGTCGGCACCTGTTTTAAAGGCGCCTGACTTTTCACGGCCTTTTAACCTCCAGACGGACGCTTCGGACACAGGCCTAGGGGCAGTGCTGAGCCAAAGTGTCGATGGTGCTGAACACCCCGTCATGTTCTTGAGCCAGAAACTGCTGGATCGGGAGACCAGATATGCGGCAGTGGAGAGAGAGGCTCTTGCGATTAAGTGGGCGATTACACAGTTGAGGTACTACATCTTGGGTTGGGAGTTTACACTTGTCACAGACCATGCACCTTTACAGTGGATGGTCCTGCATAAGGAGTCTAACTCGCGAGTCACGAGATGGTTCCTCGATCTGCAACGTTATAAGTTCTCGCTCATCCATCGGAAGGGTTCTCTACACGCCAATGCCGATGCTCTCTCTCGCATTCATGACCTCTCGGTGCAGAACGCCCGACCCGACGGGTCTGGGCTAAGGGGGGGGCCCTGTCACACACGTGTGTTTAGGAGACAGCTAAAGGGCTTAAATACATGTAATTCCATGCCAGACCAGGGGGTGGCGAAGTGCACTAATTTTCCCTCTCGATTTTTGCAGACCATTCTAGGGAAATCCCACCCGGGTCTGGGGCAGCCAATGACATCACTTCCGGTTCCGGTATTGATGACATCACTTCCGCTACTGGCCTTTAAAGCTGCCATCTTGTCTCCTAAGAGTCAGTTCTGTTTTGGACTCAGTTGAATGAACATGTCTTTGATATTTAATCAGTTTTGCAGCTGGGAACAATTATACGGGTGGCTGCCCCAAACCTTCTCGATGTCTTATGGTCGTTTTTCCTGACTATATATATATATATATATATATATATATATATATATATATATATATACACTGCATATATTTATGTAATTACAGTAGTGACATGTATGGAATCATCAAAATTATGAATGACAGAGAACTTTGCAACTGTAGAGGTTTAGTTTATATTTTACAAAACTAATGAGTGCACTCAAGTAAGAACTAATTGTAGTGATTAAGTATACCACAGTCAAAAGTTTGAGGTCAGGTGCATTGAAGATATTTTTCTTAATTAAAATTTTATAAAGGTTTGTGAAATTAATGCATTATGAAAGAAACAGAAGGTAATTGCAAGATCGCACACTGAAAAATAAAGATATACTCAGCTGAATTGTAATAAATGTGTCAATATCTCATTAAATTAAATACTGATAATTTTTAAAGTAAAATAAGTCAGTTCATGTATTATCATAAAAATGATAGCTAAATATGCAATCTATTACATGGTCCCTTTAATGTCTCTCCTTTATGGTAGTATTAATATTTTAAAATTTATCAATAATTCCTTTGTGAAGAGCTTTGTGATAGTGTTCCATTTTATATACTTCTTGGCTTCTTAAGAATTCACTATAATTCAAATTTTATCTCTACAATAATATTGTTAGACATTTAATTCCTGTACTTTCCATAATAACCATTTAGTCATTTTCTGAAGTACTTCATTTTTACAGTAACTCAAAGTCTACCCTAACAGCCTACGAAGCAGTCTTTGAATGCACCAGGGCACATTTATAGACTCAAATATATTGTCTGGAACATAATTAATTCAATTAATCAATGTTTATGAATTAATGATTGATTTATCAAGTTAATGCCAATAATTATTGAGATATTTTAGTACTTTACCTTGATGTAGATGTGGGTTCAAAGCCATCAAACTAATTGAAGAATTATTAAATAAATAAATAATTAAAAATTAATTATTAAAAATTATTAACAATTATTAAAAAATGATAAAAAATTAATTATTAAAAATTAATCCATTATTAAAAAATTAATTATTAAAACTATTTTTAAGAAAACAGAAAAATCTAATTAATTGATAAATTTAAAGATTATAAAAATATGAAAACTGCTTACATATTAACTAGCTGTTATATAGTCTTCGGTACAAAAAACAACCTGAAGACTCCCTCGCAGTTTTACTATACAGTGATCCCTCGCTATATCGCGCTTCGCCTTTCGCGGCTTCACTCCATCGCGGATTTTATATGTAAGCATATTTAAATATACATCGCGGATTTTTCGCTGCTTCGCGGGTTTCTGCGGACAATAGGTCTTTTAATTTCTGGTACATGCTTCCTCAGTTGGTTTGCCCAGTTGATTTCATACAAGGAACGCTATTGGCAGATGGCTGAGAAGCTATCCAGCTTACTTTCTCTTTCTCTCTCTCTCTCTCTCTTGCGCTGACGTAGGGGGGTGTGAGCAGGGGGGCTGTGTGCAGCTGCTTCCTGAAGGACAGGCTGCACGGAGCTTCGCATACTTAAAAGCTCAAAGGGCACGTATTGATTTTTTTTATCGGTCTCTCTCTATCTCTCTCTATCACTCTCTCTCTCTCTTCCTGATCCTGACAGAGGGGGTGTGAGCTGCCGCCTTCAACAGCTTTGTACCGGCGGTGCTTCGCATACTTAAAAGCCAAAAAGCCGTATTGATTTTTTTTTTGACTGCTTGCTTTGCACTCCTTTGAAAAGGAAGATATGTTTGCATTCTTTTAATTGTGAGACAGAACTGCCATCTCTGTCTTGTCATGGAGCACAGTTTAAACTTTTGAAAAAGAGACAAATGTTTGTTTGCAGTGTTTGAATAACGTTCCTGTCTCTCTACAACCTCCTGTGTTTCTGCGCAAATCTGTGACCCAAGCATGACATTCTAAAAATAACCATATAAACATATGGTTTCTACTTCGCGGATTTTCCTATTTCGCGGGTGGCTCTGGAACGCAACCCCCGCGATGGAGGAGGGATTACTGTATTCATCAACTTGGAAAGTCGACAGCTAACATTTAAGAATTACCATGTGCAGATAATGTGGACCCACCTCTGCTTGCTGCCCCATTGGCTTTCCTAAGAAGACACACTGGTGATACCATGTCTTAGCCGTATCGCAGGCATATAAGTCCTATTAATATTTGTCTTGAGAAAATAACACCAGATAGTCAATGTTTTTAGTGAAAACTTCAAGCCTTGCCCAGCCGTTGCTGAGGTGTTTCACTTGCACATTACTGAACCACATTATTTACTTTGTTTTCACTTTGTGCATGATATTGTTGTTGCACAATGGTGTTGGCTGCACACAGGTCTTTCAGTGTGAGAAATGAAGTGAATGCAAGTGGAAAAAAATATAAAAATACATGAATGCGCCATTTAGCGACTGAAGTTGAGCGTGAGCAGAGTGGACTGCTCTATACACACACAGGTCTTTCGTATATATATATATATCTAATATATATTAACACGAGATAGAGAAGACAAAAAAAAAGCAGGAGAGACTGATCTTAGTTCATTTAGAGGTTTTCAGATGTTTCTTGATTTTAGAAGTATTCTCGTTTTCTTTTAACCATGACGTCACCCATGACAGCCAGTGAGAGTGGGCTAAACTATTAAGTTGCAGCTGGAGGCTCTTTCACTTCTAGATTAATCAAAAGCTACTAAATGATGGAAGTTTACCTGACACTGTCATGAGCTTTTTGCATGGTAACAATTAGACATAAGAAAACAGTTATTTAGCTATCTTTTTTTCAGCAGGATTATTAACTTATATTGGCAGAAGTAAAGCAGTTTTACTAAGCCTTCAAGGCTGATATTTGTGGTCTGGCATGTCATAGGTTCAGGTTCAAGTAAAGGACTTTGCTTGCAGTGGAGTGCACAAATTTTCTTTGCCATGTTTGTTTGGAGTGTGCTGTTAACTTCTTCATCTTACTTTGGCATAAGGCACTTTGCCATGTACTTTGTAACTTTACACAGCAGCTCTTGGCTTTCTGTGGCACAATTCAGTTCAGTTCAATTCAATTCAGTTTATTTGTTTTATACATCACTGAGTGCAGGAGAAGAGCACTGTGGCGTGTTCTATCTGTGGTCATTTATAACAGACAAAGTCAAAGACAAAGTTAGACAAAATCACTGTCCTAGATAACCTCGGCCACCTGGCCACCCACTTCCTCCTGGGCACTCTACATTAGGGTATGTGCTGAACTGTCTAACTTATCTACAGAATCTTTTCATCCATTGATTGCAAAGTTTCTGTATCTCAGGTGTCTATCCATGGGCAGGAAAACAGCTTGGAACTAAGCTATGGCATAAAATGCCACAACTTAAAACTAATATGACAAAACAGAATCGAGGAGGGTTAGAAATGGTCCATAATTATTGTAATGGTTATAGTTCTGTGCTAACTGAGAAAACTAAGAAAGATGTGATATGCACAGCTGATCAGCAGCTCTGATCAGCTCTAATTAGACTAAAGTATCAAGTCTTTAACCTAAATTTATGAGCTGAGACCAAAAGGGCATCCCTTACATAAGCAGACTTATAGTTCTCCAGCTTTGGGTCCATGTAACTAAAAGCTCAGTCCCCCACTGTTATTTTATTAATCTTTGAAATCCTTTGTAGGCTAGCATCTTGAGATGTTAATGCACACACTGGTTTGTAAGTAATGACAGGTTCAGATAAGTAAGCACGGCCTTGGTCATTTATGAATTTACATGTAAGAAGAATAATTTTGGAATCAGCCCTAAGCTTAAGTGGAAGCCAATGTAAAGGCTGAAGAACAGGGGTTATGTGTTTGTACTTCCTAGTTCTTCTAATGAATCTTGCAGCAGAATTTTGAATTCATTTAAAGCTGCATAAAATTGTTCAAACAGGCAGTGAATAAATCATTACAGCAGTCAATACTAAAACATACCTGTAAAAGCATGAATTAATATCTCAGTATTTATGAGAGGCACAGCAGTTTAGAAGCTGGTATTCTATTCTTCACATAAAGCTTCTTCTCCCAGACTGAATTCAGTCACTGGCACTGAGCTTAAACCTATAAAAGTGGATCTTTGAGTAAGTGATACCAACCCTCCCCAAAAACTCTCAAGTGCTCAGAGCAATTCCAGAGTGTTCAGCTCTAGATCTGTACGGAGACTAGCTTTTAAGCCCTTAGGGGATAGGTCAGCTTCTTGGTTCTAAAGAGACTAAAGTGATGCATTACTTAGTCTTTAAGAGAAGGTAAGCAGATATGTCAGCTCATCTTTGATTAACACCTCTGGTTATCTGACAAAATACAGCCGAGCAGATGTCAGCAGAGCTACAGAAAGGTCCAGGCATTCCCTGTAGTATCCTTCTGGTATGCTGGTGGGGAGGGGCACCTGGCCTTCTGTATCTCTGCCAAGCCTCCTCTTTTAGCAGAGGGGGCCTTGTGTACCAGTGTAAGCCCAGTGAAATAGGGCTGCACCCACTTTGTCCCACAAAACTTACACTTAGTCAGTTTTTTGTTGCTAATGAAGAAGACGTGCACAAATTTGGAATGCGGAAGGAAACAGAAGAACATAGATCCAAGAATAAAACACACTGAGAGTGACTGATGTGGACCCTAGATCTGGAAATTTTGATACAGCAACAATAAGCAGAGTACCAGAATGCTGTCTCATTGCAATAATATTTTTTTATCTAAAAACAATGCATACAAAAATAAACTTATTTTGCTAAGCTTTTAATGCACATAATAACAAAATGGAACAGAGTAGTTGTGTTGATTTTTAATCCTGGATCGTAATTTTCTGCATGGAGATTTCTGTGGGCTTTTCTCCAGGTAATCTTCTTTTCATCTTACATCAAAAAAGACATGCATATTAGGTTAGTTGGCATCACTAATCTGGCCTGACTTGAGCGAAAATGGGCATGTGCATGAGTATAACCCAGGCTGCAATGGTGTATTTTTGTGGCTAATATTGTTGGAATAGGTTCCTATTTCCAGATTTGAATTGTTTGGGTTCAGGAAATGGGTAAGTGCATGGAAAACGGAAAAATGAAATAATGAAACAAAACCTTGAAAAAAAGAATTCTGAAAGTGCATTTGAAATTTTATTAATATTACAATTAGTATCTTAATGCTGTACTGATAACCTTAATGATGTTGACTATGAATACTCATAATAAAATCTATAGTGTAACAATGGCAATGAAAAGTCCTGAAATGTTGATGCTGAATGCACCCACATTTTGGAAAAAAAACTATAAGCAAATTAATTATGCAAAACATGCACAGGGGGTTCTCTTATCACAATTACTTATACTTGGAAATGGCTTAAAGCAATAATTTACACATCACAGCTCCTTAATTTGGCAAACATATTATTGATTCAATCTGCAGTAAAGTGCTCTGCCTATGTAAAAGTTAGTATTATCCACAAGTAGCGTCGATTTAAGCCTATTGAATTGTGATTAAAAGATGTCAATGCCACTGAAACTTGAAGCTATTGTAGCAAAAAAAAGTTGAAGGTAACATTTTCACAATGTATTTTTAACACATCTTCAGCTCTAATGAACTCTCCGTGAATTACTGTGGCTGTATACAAGTCATAAATGTTTTATTATTTTGTAAAAAGAGTAAATTCTTTAACTTTTTCTCTTGTTATATTAGCTAAATATTCAGAAGTGCACAGGAGGAATTAAAAGTAATTTTTCAAAAGTCATTGTAAAGCTCATATACCAGTTTTCTAGCACTTGTATGGGCTATAGGAATTAAGCCTTTCAACTTTATATAAAAGCACACTTTTAAAATTTTGTCTATTACTTGAGCAAGTAAAATGTGATCTTTTCAGAAACTTATAATTTTGCCAATCTAACAATTGTAAATGTGCTTGAAATCTGTATTCACAAATATCTTGCATCTTCCAAGTTAAACAGGGTAATTACAGGACAGCTTTTACAACTAATCAAAAGCTTATTTAGGAAACAAAAAAACTAAACTAAGAAAAATGATGTTTTTAACAGTTACAGTAAATGAGCTGAGAAACTATGTAATGCTGGAATGAAAACATATTTGCAAATTTTGCTCAATTCTAACTTATATTGTCGGTTGGGGCTGAATTTACCTTAAATTTTAAAGACATTACTACAAATCTTATTTTTAAAAATGTGTCATGCATCAAGATAATTGTGTAAATCCACATTAATAGGCAAACATCATATTCTCTATAGCCTACAATTAAAATCCAAAAAAAATCTACTTTAAATCAAGATATCTCTGCTTGTTATTATACTTATCAAATGTGTATTCTTTCTTTACATAATCTTATTCATCAGAACTGCCTGTGTTAAATTAACATATGAAGATGTACAAATAGAAATGATAGTTAAGGATACATACTTTAAAGCTTCATTACTATTATACCAGTTAGCTTATCACTTCTCATTTCGCTAGGATCACAGACAGTCTGTTTTCAGTAGGTCTTGTTTCCATCAGTCCAAAAAAAGGTGGCCAAGTGTCAAAGATTTAAGAATGATTTGAATGGTAAAATAAGCTTCTGAAGTATTCAAAAACTTTAGGATTATTATCTGTAAGAATGTTTGGTTGGTGCAGTATAAAACAACATTTCTTCACGGGAGTACATTTGTGTCATGCACATTACAAGTATAATTTGAAGGGCTTGTCACAGACCACGAAGCAGACAAAAGAAATCATTCTAACAACCAGACATTGTAGGCAGTGACTGAAGACGGCTGCATTGAGCCTAAGTGCTCTGTGAGTTTTCTGTGAAGTCTTCATTGTAACTTGGCTGTTAACAGCTGTTGATGAAAACTGACAAAAACTTAATTGAAGCCAAACATATCAGTACTTAAACCAATTAATGAGCTGGATGTGAATAGAGAGTGTGACTGTGGCCTCCGAGTCCTTTTTTCACAAAGTTGAAGGAATTCAGCGTGGTATGAAATAGCAGCGGAGCTTTCCTCATGGCTGCCATTCATCCAAATACAGCTCAATCTGCCTGCGAACAAGGGGGGAAGTTTATACATAAAACAAACATCCAGCCGAGTTCACCTGCTGTGCTTTATCAGTCAGCAGTGGCGTCTGGGTCTTCTTGCAAAAGTAATTCACACTTTTTCACAGCGCTGCTCCTTTAATTACCACTGGACTCTGCTGCTGCTCAGGCAGGCCTGATACGATGGAGAGGGGCCACAATTGTAATCACTGCGCACAGGAAGCAACAGCACATTCTATACTTCATTATTAACATGCTTTCATTGATTGCAGGTTGCCAATGCCTCTGAGGCCAGCATCACTGCTGGGCCAGCTTGGAGCAGGTCATTATAATAGACCAGCTTTTCCAGAAAAGCCACAGGACTCCCTGTTTTTAGATTACGTGAGATATTTAAATATAATTGAACAAAACAAACCCACAGTTTGTGATTCCCCCGGTGAGGAAGGTGACTATTAATTCATCCAACACTCATACACCATACTGAGTAAACAAGTGGATTTTTTTTGGAAAGGGGGGTGTTGATGATAAGTTAGACTTGTAGGGATGCAAAATACGACATTGAAGCAAACTGTATAATTTGGGCTGATTTATTTAATATTTTTTTAAACCATTTAAATACTGTAACTTCCCATCAATTATATACCTACATACTATAAGGAAATTGGACACAAATATCTCAGACAAATCTCCTTCATTATTTCAGTATATCTATAATATTGACATTTGCATTTACACCAGAAAAGACTACAAAGTCAAAGGCAGGAAGAAAAATATGTTTGAATAAGCTTGGTGAATTAACAATGCAATAAGTCTTTTGCCGTGTACATCTTCTTTTTGAAGTTTTGCATTATGCAGAAATCTATAAAGTTGTTTATATTTAGTTTCTGTTGATATTTTGCCATGAAAGTTGAGTGTTATTATCTGAAGATCACTTTGATTTTAGCTTAGCTAACCAGATAACATTTTAACTTGTATGTATAAATGTGTCTCACAAGTCTGGGAAAAATAAAAAAATAAAAACAGAAGCAACCCAGGGACTGATAAGATTATTAGAATTATATTAGCTTGCAAAAATGTTTTAATAAGATTTTGGCTAGACAAATTTATATGAATAAATAAAGGATACTAGCCATGTTTTTTTTTCTGTTCATTGCCACAATGTGACAAGGTGACACAATGAGGCAGTGATTAGTGCTTCTATCTCAGAGATCAGAGTTCAATTTCTATATCAATGACATTCTGTGTAGACTTTGTACATTCTCCCAGTGTCCATATAAGCTTTATCAAGATTTAATAAAAGTAAATAGTGTTTTGTTCTTTTGTTTTGTCCTTTTGTTTTTTCTAACCATTTCTTTACTTATTTAAGTGTAAAATTATCCCGAGCTGCTATTTTTAACTAGCTTCTCTGACCCTACCCCTACCCCTAACCCTAACCCTCTTTACTTTTGATTTTGACTCCAAGAATTATCTAGCCCTTTTTGATTTGGTTACTTTGGCTATTCTTTGCTGTTGTCCTCTGAAATGATACTTTTCCTCACTCACTCTTAATAACATCTTTTTTTTTTAAATGAATCAGTCATAACATGTTTTTTCCAGTTACTCTGTTTTTTTCTTTAACTGCTTAGATGTGAGGTTCTTCTGACAGCACTAAACTGGATCAGTATGAGTGAGAGTGAGTAAGTGAATACCTGAACTTTGCAACAGGCTGGCACTGCATCCATCCAGAATTGGTTTGTGCCTTCCGGATGCTGGTGAAGGCCTTTGACTTCAAACCATCAAATTGTGGGTTCAAATCCTGACGCTGTGTGACCATGAACAGGCCACTTCACCTTTCTGTACTCCAATTTGATAAACAAAAGAAATGTATTCAATTGTATCTCAAGTGTTGTAAGTCACTTAGGATAAAGCCATAAGTATATTAAAGTAGTTAAGCTCAGAAAGTGAATTAATTACAAAGTTTAAATATATTGAGTATTGTAATGACAACAAAGATTTTTTTTCAATTCTTGTTCCTGTGGGAAAAAAGAAAAAAAACAAATAAGTGAAGTTGTTTTATGTGTAGTTCATCAGTGTTGTTTTTCTAATTTCTCTAGTTGTTTGAAGATTATTTGTCAAAATGCAAGCACTATATTATAACCTTCACTATGTTTAGAAAAGAATTTGGAGTTTACTTGAATTTTTCATTGTGGTAGGAAGTTAAACTGACAAATGTTCAGAAAAAAAAACTGCCAGCCCATTCATTGCAATGTTATTGTGGGAATGTGCTGTCTGAACATTGTAAGGCACTTTAAGGACTATTGCAGTCTCACAGGGTGCTTTACGTTGATATGTAGCAAAAACAGTGAAGGTCTGCAATTTCCTCATTGCTGTTCTCTCTCCTATCCTTTCAGTTTATTGGGTCAGCCCTTTTACTTGACTACCAGGGACAATGGCACCTATCAAGGGGGGGCATGTATTAGGCAGCAAGTGACTAGTCAGCTCTTGAAGATGATGTGTTGGAAGAAGGAAAATGGGCAAACATAAAGATCTGAGCAACTTTGACAAGGACCAAATTGTGATGGCTAGACTACTGGGTCAGATCATCTCCAAAACAGCAGGTATTGTAGGGAGTATGCAGTGGTCAGTACCTACCAAAAGTGGTCCAAAGAAAAGAAGAACAGTGAACCAGCAACAGGGTCATGGGCTCCCAAGGCTCATTGATGCATGTGAGGAGTGAAAAGCTAACCCATCTATTTCGATCCCACAGAAGAGCTAGTGAAGCACAAATTGCTTAAAAACTTAATGCTGGCCATGAAAGAAAGGTGTCAGAACACAGTGCATCACAGCTTGCTGCGTATGAGTCTGCATAGCTGTAGGTCAGTCAAGCCAGTTCATTTTGACCTCTGTTCACCATTGAAAGCAACCTACAATGGGCATATGAGCATCAGAACTAGGCTATGGAGCAATAGAAAAAGTTGGCCTGGTCTGATGAATCATGTTTTCTTTAAAATGTTGTGGACAGCTGGGTGCATGTGAATCATTTACCTGTAGAAGTGATGGAAGCAACATGCAGTATGGGAAGAATGCTAGCTGGTGGAGGTAGTGTCATTCTCTGGCAATGTTCTGCTGGGAAACCTTATGTCCTGGCATTCATATGGATGTTACTTTGACACATACTGTTTACCTAAAAAATGTTGCAGATCACATACAGGTCAAATTCCGTTACAACGAATATCTTTACAACAAAATTTTCATTACAACAATGTGTTTTTAGAATCCCGATAGTTTCCCTATATGACAGAGTGTATAAAAATCTTGTTTCTATGAAATACATTCAGCAGATACTTTCATTACAATAAAGTGCCCAAAAGACATTGAAATGCCTGAATGAATCTTCCACAGAGCAGTTAGTTCTGTGGGCGCAGCTCAGTTGTGCATAATGATCCCCGAACAGAAACATTATAAATTTTTCCTCATACTGTTTTTTTGCTTTGTTTGTTTTCTGTGGTTTTCAGTGATACCTTTTGCTTATTGCTTGTCAACATTTGAAAAACATCCATCAGAACTAACTCATTGTCACTCTCCTATAGAAATGACAGACATGAAAAAACAACAACAGTTCACATTAGAAAAAAATTTTTGTGGCTCTTGATTTTGTCAGAAAGAAAAAAGACATTGCCAGTGAATTCGGAATTTTCTTCATTGTTAATTTTCTTGAAAGACCGAGCAAAAATAGAAGAAAAATCTTGGGTTGCAAACCTTGGGCCTCAGCACAAACGTATGTGAACTGCTGCATTTGAAGATGAAGAAAAAGCAGTTATTCCTCTCATCATTGGCAAGTCAACCAGTTCTCAGTGTTTTAAGCACGTTACACTCATTCTCTGCAAGTATAAAGCAAACCAGTGAGCTTGGATGACTCAAGACATTTTGGGAAACTGGCTGCGACAACATGACAAGAATATTGTGGCACGTGAGTCACTGTCTTGCACCCCAAAACATAAGGCTGAGCCTCAGTACTTTAGCAAAAACAGCTTTTTTCAGCTTGAAACAGGAACAGCACGGTTAATTATTGTAGCAGGATCTACCACTCTCCTATACACAGAAACAGCAGTCAGGCAGGGTCGTGGCCAGGTTAGTGGCCAAGTAATACTGTTTCCTGCATTATAACGTTCCTTGCATCACCCATCGACAACAGGTGCTCGACCGTGATTGGCTCAGATTTGTTGCTCCGGTGCTCCGCTGCAGCACTGTGACAAGCAATCTTCTACACACGTGGCAATCATGCTTCGGGACGTTAAAATGTGAAAACTTCCAATGAGGCAAATACTTTTTATTGACACTATATATTCATCTATCCACTTTTCTAAGAATATCTACCTGCCTAAATCAGCACTGGGCTCAAGGCAGGAACCAACCCTTGGTAGACTGCAGCACAAGCACACACACACACAACATGCCAATTTTCAATTTAGCACTTACAGTAAGCTGACATGGACATTTATTGGACATGGATGTGAAACTAGAAAACCCTCCCGAACAAACTGAGAACATGCAAACAGCAAACAGCACACAGACTAAGACCTGACTGTGTATGAACACTGTACCTATGTACCGTCTGTTATTAGCACAAAAGGAGTTCACAAATGTAAAAGAAAATATGGAAATACCTAATTACTTCAAGTGGCATTATACAGTACAAAAATGAAGCTCTGGTTCTGCTTCTTACACTCTCTTATCTTGAGGCTGCTTTTCCTTTAATTGGAAAACTCAAACTTTAACCTCTTAGTTCACCATTCATTTGCTATGGTCACATCTAGGGAATTTGGATACACATGGCTTCCTGGGATACTCCACGTCCAAGGTGCACGTACTCAAACCTGGAAGTCGCTGCATGCTCATGTAAGTAATCCATTCTTGTTTGACTATTGGCTGCAATCACAGTGTGTGTCCGTTGCTACAACTTATTCTTTAAGTTATAAGCCTCTTGCTGGCCCAGATTCTGGCTCTGGGGGCTAGAGGTCCATCCAAGTTCTGGTCATAGCATCTCTGTATTGTACACATGTATGAGGAATTACAGTAAATAAGTTTAACATTTTTCAATTCAAAGCAAATCAGATTTTTTGTAAACTGTACAATGTTGCAGCATTATACAACCCTAGCATGCCTTACAATGAACAAAGATCTTTGTTAACAAGACATTTGCACCACTGACAGGTGACAGGGAATGCATTACAGCCTCTTTAAAGTCACCCCGCATATTGACAGCAAAAGAGATTTAGGTTTTTTCACTTCTTCTAACACTTGCCAACTTGTTTACAGGTTCTTTTACATTTTAATCAAGAGAAATTTGCCTAAACATGTTTAAGAGGAAGTCAGTGTCATTTGAAGATCTGTTCCTGAAAGGCCTCTGCTGCAGTCTGCTGCCATCTGAATAGCTCCACATTATTACAAATGACAGTTACCTTCTCTAACTACCAGAAATAAATAAAATGGCTTTTTATTCTCCATCATTGATTGTGTTATTTAAATAGGACCAGCTGTATTCTGTTGATTCCAATCTAGAAAATGCTTTTATTGTATTTCTAGGCATTATGATATTTTTGGCTGGCATGTGATGGATTAATTAAAAGTTACATGAATAAAAATAATTCCTGCCTAAAACAGAAGTAACTTTGATTTTATGAAGATTGGAGGATTTGAATTTCTTAAGTCTAAGCAAAAGACGATAGAACATTATGGAAAAATTTCAAACTTTGATGAAAATAAGTTAAGTGAGTGCCAACTGTTATTTTAAAATAAGCCCCTCAACAGTGATGTTGGGGTAAAGTTGGAAGCTGGTTAGAAGTAAATATAATTTCTTCACTCAGAGAACTATACTTCCATAGAAGCAGTTACTTTGGAGTAATTTTCTAGAAGCTTTTCTTGCTAGAAGCATTGTATAAATCTTCAGCCTTTCACTTGATAAAATTTTGGAAATACTAATTGAGGAAGAATGGATCAGTTATATCTGGCTAAAAAACTCTTCTTGACAAAATATTTTTTCAGAACATTTAAGGTGTTGTAATTGCACTTGTCAAATTATTAAATTTTGAAGAACAACCCCCAAAAGACTAAACTACTCATATAAACTGGTCCCTCTTATTGGTGGATTGATTGCCTTTATGGTCCACAAGTGATTTCTACAGACAGCAGAATTAGGACAGGTCAGATGTCACAGGTCACCGCTGGCACATAGTCTTGTGATCTTCTAACAACTGGCATAGACTCCATAGCAAGGCAATCTACTGAGCAGGTTTATGAATAATAATAGTCACATTATCTCACTGTAATCCACCTAGTGTTCACTTAGATTCTCAGTTTCAGGTGGCACAGTTTAACAATTCTGTACTTACAAATGGTCATTGGACTGCACTTATTACTGACAGATATCACAATAACATGTTACTAGACAGCATGACATATGAAGCCATTGGTACTTCACACACAAAATTTTCCAGTCAAAAATAATCTGTCTATCAATATAAGGGGAATTCCATCAATCACAGCATTTAAAGGACAGCCGTAGACTTTTTATTTTATCATGATATAAACAGTTTAGTGCATCCATTGAGCTTGTTTCATATTAGTCACTTATATTGCTTTTTAATTGAAGTAAATATTTTTGATTCAGCATTAAGTTTTTGCCCTTTTTTTCTAGCTGGTGCTTATTTGAGTGGATGCATTATCACATGATGTATTATAGACATATTTTCAGATATCTACCTCCTGAATAAAATAGTTGTTACCACAATGACAAAGGACAGTTGTCATTTGCAGATTAATTTTGGCAAAAATCATGAACATTCATTTTGTATGCTTTCCATATTCATGTGAAATTTCGATCTCCACCATTGTTTTTAACTAACACCTGCTTTCTTGTGCTCTTTACCAATAAATAACACAATGGTACTGATCTGTTTCTTCTCCACCAGTCTTAATTTCTTAAAAAAAAAGAAACACACACACATATATATATATATATATAAAATTCTAAGCCTAAAAGTGCAACGATTTTGTGCAATGATTTTATGTCACGTTTTTTGTCATGCTTTAAATCGACTTATTTTAAAACCTACATATATATGTTTGGTATCATTCTTTTCAGAATTTATTGAACTTTAATGTGATGCTGTTAGATTTTCAGATTCTTATTCCGTTTTTGAATTATAAAGTAAAATATCAAAAACTCACATCCAGCGAGATGAGACTTTGTGCCAAGAGAAGCGTTGTGCGAGATGCAAATCATGTGGCATGGCAGCAGCAGCAAGCAAGCAGCTGAATGAGCAAAGAGGAAGTAAAAAAAAAAACTGTATTTGTTTCCCATTATATCACCTTTTAAGAGGGGGTTTCAGAGGAGTGACTGCATCTCCTTGGGGTACGTTCAGCCCCCCTTTTCACAACGCGAGTGGCAGAGACACTAAGTGGCTGGCACGTAGCGCAGGCCAGGGAGGTTGGCGAGCAAAGCGAGCAGGAGTTAAGCCCCCTAGTCATATATATATATATATATATATATATATATATATATATCTGTAGTACTAGGGTGTTGTACCGTGTTAGCCATTATGAATGTAGAGAATAGCCAAGCAAAATGACACCTTTTATTGGCTAACTAGAAAGATTACAATATGCAAGCTTTCGAGGCAACTCAGGCCCCTTCTTCAGGTTACATCTTGCCTGAAGAAGGGGCCTGAGTTGCCTCGAAAGCTTGCATATTGTAATCTTTCTAGTTAGCCGATAAAAGGTGTCATTTTGCTTGGCTTTTCTCTCTATATATATATATACAATTCTTTTCGTGTTTGAAACGGAAATAACGTATGACCACGGGTAACAGAAATTACGTATGACCACAGAACATATTATAATATAGGAACTTATTATTTGTGTGACAGTTATTTTACTGATATTGAAAAGAAGAAAAAAGACTGTTTAAATAAGAAGCTGGGAAGGTGAATGTAAAGAAGAAGCCAGCGGTAAAGCAAGTGAGACTCCGTAATAAGGACGCTTGGGTACATGGAGAAGGAGTGCCGGCTAACCTCGAAGGACCTTCGGAGCACATGGCTTTACTTTGCTTTTATGGTGTGGGCGTCAGCCATGGACGGACGCTAACGCGGAGACACCCGGGTGAGACGGACTTCTTCCTGTAACAAAGGAATCGTCGCCTGGCAGGTGAGATTGCTTCTTTTACATTTAAATTCAGTATACGAGTCAGCGGAACATATCTGACTTGATCACTGGATTCATTGCAGATTTCCCAGGCCGTGTGAATTTAGACTTTAAAACAAAGTTGATATAAAAGAGGGGCGGCACGGTGGCGCAGTGGGTAGCGCTGCTGCCTCGCAGTTGGGAGATCTGGGGACCAGGATTCGATTCCCGGGTCCTCCCTGCGTGGAGTTTGCATATTCTCCCCGTGTCTGCGTGGGTTTCCTCCGGGGGCTCCGGTTTCCTCCCACAGTCCACAGACATGCTGGTTAGGTGGATTGGCAATTCTAAATTGGCCCTAGTGTGTGCTTGGTGTGTGGGTGTGTTTGTGTGTGTCCTGCGGTGGGTTGGCACCCTGCCCAGGCTTGTTTCCTGCCTTGTGCCCTGTGTTGGCTGGGATTGGCTCCAGCAGACCCCCGTGACCCTGTGTTCGGATTCAGTGGGTTGGAAAATGGATGGATGGATGATATAAAAGAGACTGGGGAACGTGTGGGAATTGTGTATGTGTCTAATTTATATTTGTATATAGATGTAATATATATTTGTGCTGTTTGTAAATAGGGTAATTTTCCGTTTCTTTTCCTTGCTTGCTTTCTTTCTTTGCTGTTTCGCCGTTTTCTGGGGAGTATATTATAGAGTGTTTAAGGGGGTGGCGTATTAATTAGGGTTTGTGTAGTTATTATAGATTTGACAAGGATTTAAAGGGTGTTTATTGTTTAGTTTGATTTATAATATATTCTTTTTTGATTGTTTAAAGAATTGTTGGGGTGATTATTTCCTTTGTATAAATTCATAAAAGACAACTCCAGATGAGGATATCAAATTGGGGCTAAGGTTCGGTTGGGTTCCGTACTTAATAGAATTAATTTAGAAGAGTAGGAAATTTTTGTGTGTGCTGGGCTCCTCATTCAACTTAGGAGGAATGCGCTACACCTTGATAGTAAGAGAGATGAAGAAAACAGCTTTGCGTTTTTCTACTTTTTAACTGTGCCAAGCTGTAAACAATGTGAAGACGAGACCGCCTTCAGCGGGGAGGGGTCGTAAGAACAAAGTTGACGCTGGGAAGCGTGGAATGTCAGGCTTTTCCTCCGGGTCAACAGCTTCGCATTTTTGGGCAGCGTCCTCTCGTCTCGCACTGTTTCTCACACTTCAAGTGCCCCGTCGGCTCCTGGGACAGTGGAAATCTTTGCGAATAAGTGTAATCGGCACTATCGAAGCGGG